>NW_010274451.1:0-2199 GCF_000690775.1 Eurypyga helias | reverse complement strand
CAGGATATGGGGCCCTATAGAGACACATATGATGGTGGTAGGTCTGAGTGTTATAAGAACTCACCACTACACTGGAAACTCCAAGGCATCAGTTTAGAAACCCTGGTTAAGAGAGTCCTCAGCAGAGGAAGGCTCGCTGAACTGCTGAGCACAAGAGACACACCTAGCCAGCATATGCAAAAAAAGCCATAAGCAAGGAGTTTCATTTGGTACGTGCTGCAAGCGTAAGGTGTGGGAAAAAAAATGTACAGTGAGCATGAGCCATACAGAGCAGGTCTGGAAGAGAAATCAATGGAACAGTTCAAATTCCTGCTAATCTCCACTTCTAGAGCTACACATGCAGTACCTTTCCTCTACAAAGAGATCCCTGGAATGGGGGCCAGAACTTGAGCGGGGTTCCCTTCTCCACTTCTCATACTCCACCTAGACCACCTCTGTTCGCCTCCGGTGAAGTCTGCTTTCAGCCCAGAGGCCAGAAGGTTGAGAGGGTGTGTGCATGTTAAAATCCCGTACGCAAACCCAGGAAGTCTCTCTCACACCGTTACAAGGTACTCAAAAAAAACATGAATCCAAGAAATACTAAGCAACCTGCTAACAAGTGGAATTCAAGGTTGCCTGGCAGCCCCTCGTAGAGGACCAGAGGCCCAGTTAGCACCCTGAGTAAGTGTAAGTACCGTCCTGCCGCTCAGGGTGATGACGAGAAGGGGCAGCATAAAGGCTGCGTGCTGCTGCGGTCCACGAGACATCCTCAGAAGCTCTATTTCATTACCTTCTGGTGTTTCCATCTGGGCACCTACGCTTGCCGTTTGCAGATGTACCCGTTTTACAAGATTCCAAAAAGGCAAAACGTACCTTCAGGCCCTTGGGAAGCACTAAGGAAGCCCCAGCTAAGTTGCACATTAAGTGGTGGCAGTCAGTGAAGGTTGGAGTCTCCCCACAGGGAAGTACACCTCTTTTTATGGAGCGTTTGTGCTACAGGACCTCAGAAAACACTTCACTTGCAGGGTAAAATCAGCTCTGTCTTGAGGACCAGGGGAAACGGTTCTCTCAAACCCATCCGACAAGAACCTCGGAAAAGACTGCCCACGGCAGGATCCACTTTCCCCATCACAGCAGTCTTTCCATTTGGGAAAGACGCCCTCTTCTTCCTCTCTCTTCTTCCTTAGACTTTTAGAGGTCTAAGTGACCTCTAAAAACCTCCACCACTCACCTTTGTCTGCTCTTTCCTGAGTTGCTTTAATAATGCTACGTCATCCTGGGCCTTTTCCCTCTCTTCTCTGAGAGTTTTCACTACGCTGGAAGTCTGAGCGATGCAATTTTTGATGATTCTCTCTCTGCTGGTGTGAGCATCCATCAACTAAGCGGGGAGAGAAAGAAAGTCACAAGTCAAAAGAGAGACTTTCTAAAGTCTGTGCGTTGCTGTGCCTACAGAAATCCCTCCGACTCCATAATCCACAGGTTGGAAGCATCGCTGCTTTGAGCAGCAGCTACCAACTTGACCAAAAGCGAGCACGAATCTTGCAGAGCAGGGCAGAGAGCATGCCAGCACCCGTTTTTAAACAAAACGGACTGGGCTAGCGCCGTCCCCTGAAGCCTGAAGAGCACCTCGAAGGATCGGCATCGAGGAACAAGTTCCCCGCGTGGTTTTAAACTGAGGTAGCTGTTACAGGCGCGTGGTTTCGCTGCATGCACAAGGCCCGCGCGGCAGTTAGGGATGCGTAAAGCACGACGTGTGGAGGCAGCGCTTTCCTTACGAACTGAGGATGCTTTCCTGGCCACTGCATGTCATAAAAGGTCAGGGAGCGAGCGGAAAGGGGGCACTCACGGACTGGTACAGCTCTTTACACGTCTGGCCGGCATCGACCTTCCCCACAAAGGAAGCTGTCGGAAGCGTAGTGTTTAATTCGTGGACGATTCTGTCATCGATTGTCCTCATCACCCTGAGCAGCTCCTGTGTTAAAAAAAATAACAGTATTTGCTTCTATCTCTGAGAAAAGCCAACCGAAAAACCTGCACGATTGAATCTTTCCAGGGGAAAAAGGAGGAGATCGCTCACCAACAGCCAAAAACACGCCCCCGAGGAGCAGCTCCCTCGTGCAGGAGTGAGCGGCGCGGGCCAACCCGCCTCCTCAGCAGCCAAGGCCGGAGTTGGGGGGAGGGGGGGAGGGCCCTGGGTGACCAACAGCCCCCCGGAGCCCC
>NW_010274450.1:512-793 GCF_000690775.1 Eurypyga helias | reverse complement strand
GGGGCTCTGCTTCTCTTTTGGGGGTGGGTGCCCCCTGGGCGGGATGGGGACGGGTGCTCTTGCCTGGCATGGGCTTTCCCAGGCACTGGGTGTCGTGAGGTGGGAGCACCCATCCTGCGGGCGTTGCTCAGCTCACCCCAAGGGATGGAGGCAGGAAGGTTCGCCGCACCCACGTCCCACCCAGATTTTGGGGTCATTCACCCCAGGGAGTGCTTAGGTGCGTGCCCTAGGTGCTGCAGGCAGGACCACCTTCCTCCGGGGGCCTGTGCGGTGGAGATGGG
>NW_010274450.1:0-393 GCF_000690775.1 Eurypyga helias | reverse complement strand
TCGGCGCTGGGGTACCCGCGATGCCGGCTCCCGCATCCCGCACTCCCTCATCCCGCACTGCCATCCTGCCCGCAGCCCTTGCCACTGGGCACCGGGTGCTGCTGGCACGGCACGGCGAGGCCAACACGTTGCAGCGTGGCATTTCAGGAGCTTTAGCCCCGGGCGATGGGTGCCTCCAGTGTCGTGCCAGCATCCCGTCGCGGGGTCCTGCTCAGGCCCATCCAAGAGGGCGGGGGGGCACCCAGGGAGCCCTGTCTCCTTCTGAGAAAACAGTGTCAGCTGAAACTTCCTCCAAGTAGTGGGGTGGGAAAGGGAAAAAGATCACTTTATGCAACTGATTTTTTGCTGGGAAGCTTCCGAGCAGGGTCTGGCAGGAAGGCGAGGGGCAAAACA
>NW_010274449.1:4559-6090 GCF_000690775.1 Eurypyga helias | reverse complement strand
TCCGGCCAGGTCGGTGGTTGCGTAAGGCGGCGAGGGCCGGTCGCCGTGCGCGCCAGCCTCGCTTCACCCTCCTGCCCTCCCTGTCGAGGGCAAAACTCAACCGGCGCGGGTGCTTTGGCGGTCAGGTCTGTGTCACTGAAACGCGGGGCGGGTGCCGGCAAGTGGGGGTTGGGGCTAGCACTGGTTGATTGAAACTGCCTGAATTACGAGGCTTCTGGCTTGGATAAGATTTAATGAATTATTAATCCTCAGATTCCACAAACCCCATGCTCTTCATTCCCCTATGTCTGCTTATATCCCTATGCGCAGTCATCGTTTCCCCTGTAAATTAAGGATAAATGAGCTATGCATCAGGTAACAATTTTTAGCCATCCCGCATTTTCTTCGCTGTTTGACAGAGGTTATTCATAGGTGCAGATGCCAGGGAAGACAGTTATGTTCCTGCGATGCGACCTCCTGCAGAGTCTCCTCCGGCAGTTCCTAGGTTAACCCCTTAACTGCCGTTTAAAGGCACAGGGAGAAAGCAGCCCGTCTGATGTAGGAAGAAGTACAGCCTGTGTGTAAAAACTTCAAGGGGGGGCGGGCACGGCGTCCTCACGCCAGTTTTTCCCAGCGCATCGCCAGTGCGCCGAGTCGGTGCAGCATCCGTGGGGGGGGCTGATCGCGGTGCTAAAGGGCCCGGCGTGAGCCCAGCTACCAGCAGCCTGTCCTTGTCACATCAGCCTTGCCCTGTCACCGTGCTTTCCTCAGCCACCCCACTGCAGCGGGGCGCAGGGCCCAGCCTTGGGGCTTGTTGTGGGGTTCAGAGCCTCACGGGGTGGCTCGGGGGTGACCCAGGTGAGAACGCACACTCACAGAGTCATACGCAAGTCCGAAAGATTTAAGGGTTAGTGCAGAAGTCGCGCTTTCCGATAATGCCATGTTTGAGTGTCCTTTTTGGTAATAACTCTACTCATGCCCCTTCTCGAATTTTCAGTCGTTCTTGAACTAGAAAGAAACCCTCTCGCTTCAGGAGCTTTTGCACTTGCTGGACGTTCAGGGTTTAGACGTCTGGCGTGAGCTCCAGAGGGGGAAGCAACTGCACGACAGCCCATGGTAACACGTAGCAAAGGGAGCCAGCTCCGGTACGGGAGCAGGGAGGGAAAGCGGAGAGCACGGCCTGCCACTCGGGGGAATGAGGAGGTGCAGGTCTACCCCAGTGAAGCCCCGGAGGGGGCACAACCCTTCCGCATCCCCTCTTCCGGTCCTCTCGGGCCTAGGGGTACTGAGCGCAGCACCCCCACCTACCTTTCCCGCTGGGAACGTTGCCCGGCGTTGGGGAAGGTCGCGCTCCCCTGCGGCGGGCGTGTTGTCCATCCAGCCGGCCGAGCTGTCGGCGTTCACGCGCTCCGCCGGCACGGGCGCTACGTAAAGCGAGGCAGGGCCTCTCGAACGCGCTAGAAGTAAGGAGAGACGGGAGTGCTCTTGCTGCCGCGGAGACGTTTGTCGTGCTCCTAACGACGCCTTCCGGAGCCTTTCGGTGTTCCCGAGC
>NW_010274449.1:2441-4475 GCF_000690775.1 Eurypyga helias | reverse complement strand
GCGCTGGAAATGAATGAAGGCGCGTGGCCGCTCGCCTCCGGAAGAGCCGGTCGGCGCGGGCGGAACTGCTCCTGGGGTGCGTGTCGTGGGACGAGGTGCCAGAGCGCCTGCACAGCCGCCTGCTCGCGTGAAGTCGCGCACCGTGGCCTCTTCCAGGCGGGCAGCCTAATTATGATGGATTAGACTGCAGCCTCAGCCCTGGGCGCAGTCGTCGTTTCACAGCTGCTGCTGATGTGACCGGAATTTGTAATGGATTAGAGCGACTGAACGGCCGGGATAAAGCACAGCGATGGGAGGGAGAAAGGCCGGCGGCTTAGGGGAAGGGCGAGGTGCGCTGGGAGCAGGCGGCTCACCCCGCAGCGGTGGCCGGGAGCAGCCGGGCCAGCTTAGCTGGAGCACCACGAGCGTCTCCTCGGTGCCCAGTTAAAACAGAAGTGTCGCTGCCGTTGGCGTTTGCCGGCCTGGAAGTGCGGCTGGTCGCTGTGATCCGTAGCAGCGTGAGCGAGATCGTGCGGTGTGGGGAGTGCGGAGTGTGGACAGAGAAAAGGTGGGGAGCGCAGTCACCTCATCCCCGAGCGCGTTCCCAGGATTGCAGATCCGGCACTTCTGATGAATTAGCTCCGTAGGGACCCCGGCGATTCCCGTGACCTTTGCGATGTCTGACGCCAGCGCCCTTTGCGCTGGGGGTCAGCAGAACCTGGGAGAGCGGGTTGACTGGTGCCGGGAGGGCTGAGGTAGCGTAAGCACTAACCCACGTCCCGCAGTGAAGATAGCGGCGCAGTTTTGGGGGTGGCATGCACCCATCCTTCGGGGGGTTGGGTGCTCAGTTTCGAGGAGCCGGGCAGCCCTGCTTCCAACCAAGGAGGTGTTTACCTGTCAGTGAGGAGCGGAGAAGGATTGTCTGGGAACTCCTGGGGGGAGTTCAGTCGCAACCCACCCCAGAACACAAGCGTCGAGGCAGACTTTGGGGCCGGAGGAGGTTTCTCACGGCTCAGTCACACAGACTAAAGCTTTTTCGTAAGAGATCAGTGTCTCGGAAGCAGCCTGGCAGCGCAGCGATAATTTCTTGGTGCCCTTCCCTTTGTTCCATACTTGGGAGACGCGGCAGCCTGCGCGCCCACGTCTGCGCTGGGGTTCAGCCGCAGGTTCTAGGTACGAGAGGTGTGAAGGCAGGGAACGTTTTCCAAATCAGGCTGAGTATTTTGGTTTTGAGACGCTCTGGGAGCATCATTCTGCCACCCGGGCTGGAATGACAGGTCAGAGGAATCCTTTTCGTGCTGCTTCCCTCAAAGCGTGGAGTATCGTCTCCCTGGAGAGCTGCAGAGGCTCGTGACTTGTGGTACTTTAAAGCCAGGTTGGGAGGGGCATTGAGACGTATCTGGGAGGGAGGAAGGTGCCTTTCCTGGTCTAGGAGGTAGGTACAGTGCACAGACATTCTTTTCCGTCTCCCTGTTCCTAGCTCTCCCTTCAAAAGCTCTTTTTCATACTGTCACTTGCAGGGAGAGCTTCTCTGCTTCTGTCGCGCACGACGCACGCTGAGTGCAGAAAGAAAAGAGAAAAGCTTCAGGAATTCAACAGTAAATCAGCAGCCGGGTTTGGGGTAAGGAGGAAGCGGACACACGTGCTCCTGCAGGTGCTTGCCGGTCGGGACGTACGCTGGCGTTGTCCCCACACTGACATAGAGCGGCAGGCTGGGGGGACTGCTGGGTGTAACGAACCTCTGCGATTAACAGTACTTCTAAAAGCGTTTTACAGCCACGTTACTCAACTGAGTAAGGCAGTGCTGCCTGAAAACTGCCCAGGTGGGATGCTCCTTGGCCTTTAAACACCATGTTAGTGTAGGGTAAGCACACAGGCGAAGCCGCCGCGGTGGAGAGGTTTCTGGGTGCAGCCGTTCCTGCTGGGCAGCGGCAACGTGCCGCCTGGCAGCGGAGAGCCCTTCGGATCCCCCTTTAGGCAAACTGAAAATCAGGGATAAAGATGAGCTGGAGTCCGGTTTCTGTGTGCAGTCTCACATCTGCACGGCGCTGTCAG
>NW_010274449.1:2008-2371 GCF_000690775.1 Eurypyga helias | reverse complement strand
TTTGTCTGTTTTAACTGTGGTTGCGAGCCCTGTGAAGATCTGCCTGAACAGGTCTAGCTTGTCATTTTATGGGATTTGTTCACTGTACGTTGTCAGTACTTGTATCCAAAGAGAAACTTCATTTTATAAACAGAATGTAGAGAGTACATGAGAAAATGGGATTTTCTGTCCAAACACAGGAGCAGAAATCCCAGCTCCACAGCCGTGGGGCTCCGTCCAGAGCCCGGCTGCGTAGCTTACGCCACGCTTGATGCCGGTATCTAAACTGGAAGGGGTGTTTTCCCGGGGGTTCACACCAGTTCCGCCCGCCTTCCAAAGTCTCCCGCTTTGTTTCTGTCAACGCTGCCCGCGTGTGATGAGCCG
>NW_010274449.1:0-1806 GCF_000690775.1 Eurypyga helias | reverse complement strand
CCTGTGGGTCGCACGAAGAGGCTTGGCACACCTCATCAAATAATGGGATTAGCACCCAGTCTGGGAACCGTGTTTTTGGCGTGACTTTCTGCCGCACGGGGAGAAAGGTGGTGACTGTGCAAACCAATCAAAAGCAGGGGATGGTTTTTGCATCGTTAGGAGGGATGCTTTTGGGTAAAATACCTGCTTTAAGGAGGGTAAGGAGCCACTCTACTATCACTCCCTTCACGGTGAGGAACAAACCTTCAGGAGGAAGGGAGACGCATGGTGGGATAGTGAAATGCGCTCCGGGTGCGCCTGCGAGCTCGCAGCGCGTGTGGGAGCTGGTCGGGACACGCTGCAGGAATCGTGGGGAGTGGACAGGCCACAGGTGAAAACAAAAGCTGAGCCTCTCCCCTTTCTTCTCTTTCAGATACGTTTGGAGGGCAGCCTCGTGGATGGCCCCGGAGCAGGCCAGATGGAACAGGACAGAACCAACCATGTTGACGGCAATAGATTGAGTCCATTCCTGATACTGCAGCCTTCGCACGCGTGCCAGGCAGAGCCTTCCGCCGCGAAGCTGCAGAACGGGAGTCCCGCCGCAGAGAGGCCCGAAGTCGAAGTGAATGGAGACCACCAGCAGCTACTCATCAAAGGCAACTACGAAGTGTCCCACCTGAAGGGGAGCCCAAGCAACCGCGTCAGCCCCGACCTTCTCCAGGAAAAGAAAGCGTATTCCAAGTGTATGCAAAACGGTGGGATAAAACGCACTTTCAGCGAGCCCTCTCTGTACGGACTTCACGAGAGCAAGAAAGCGAAACAGGACAAAGAGGTGAATGGAGACAAAGCTGAGCCAGAGGAGAGTCATGAAAAACCAGGCGTCTCCAGGTGCTACAGTGAGAAGGAACCCACGAGGTTTACAGGACAAGAAAACGATGTTTCAGATTTGATGCCGTCAACAAGATACAGCCGTGGTGGTTTGGAAAACCCTCGTGACCTCCTGATCCAGGACGAGCAGGAGCGGGAAAATGTTCATTGCCACAACAGGGACGTTGTCTTACTACTTAAGAACAAGGCGGTGCCAATGCCTAATGGTGCTACAGTTTCTGCCTCTTCCATGGAAAGCATGCATGGAGAACTCCTGGAGAAAACACTGTCTCACTATTACCCAGAACATGTTTCCATAGCAATGCAGAAGAACACATCTCATGTCGATGCCATTACCAGTCAGGCTACTAACGAGCTGTCCTACGAGACAGCGCATTCATCCCATACCTCAGGGCAGATCACTTCCCCACAGACCTCAAACTCCGAGCTGCCTCAAGTGCCGGCTGTAGTGGTTTCTGAGGTCTGCGACGCAGAAGACTCCAGCAAACCACCTGTATTGCCAGGTAGCTGTTCGCTTCAGAAACCAGAACTACAGCTACAGCAGCAGATTCCAGGCTGTGATCCACACCAGTTACCCGTAGGAAATAGTACTCTTCGTGGAAGCATAGGGCAGGTTCCCAACCCAGACCTCTCTCTCAGTTCCAGCAGTAACCTGCGAGCTCAGAGCACTGCTCTGGAAAGGTTTTCTGAGCAAGCAGAAGAAAATGGTGCTTTCTTTAAACAGAACTCAACGTTTCACAAAGATTCCTCCACTCCTCCTGCTCCAGAGATGAACAGTGCCCTGTCCGCCCCGCCGCGGTGCAAGAAGGACCCCCTTCCTACGCCAGCAGACGCGACGAAACTCCGCCCGGGGAGCTACGGAACGAAGGGCGACACCAGGGACCAGCGTCAGAAAGTCCCGGCCTCGGCCAACAGCAACGTCACCCTCAGCAGAGACTT
>NW_010274448.1:0-4015 GCF_000690775.1 Eurypyga helias | reverse complement strand
GGAGGAGGGGGGGGAGGTGAGCAAGCTGCTATGTGGCACTTCAAAAGTTAAAGCACAACATGCACATTCCCAAGAATCTAAGAATTACACCTTTGCTAATGTTTTTCTTAAATATCACAGGTGAGCTTATAAGAACTTATCACCTTAAAGAGTTAATTTGATAGACCTTCTCTAACACTCACAGAACAAATATGTGGCTTAAGTTACAAATACTTAAATAATAAATGCACAATGCTAGAAACAACCTTGTGAAACAGTCTACCTTAAACATTTCAAGTAGTGTTTCCTTCTTAACTTCCAGTCTTTCAAAGGCTTGTTTTTCCTTCATTATCTTTTTGCATAAGGTTTCCAAAGCAGAGAAGTCATTACTTGATACACCCCTAAAATAAACACACACAAAAAGTGAATCAATCTTGCTTTCACTTGCAATTTCTGACCTGGGTTGCAATGCACTAGCTGGTGGATGGGGCACACTGCAAAGAACAAACCAAACTGCTGTAGTGCAGATGACTCTGTTCCATGTCTGCTGTGAATGCCACCACCCCAGCTCCTAAAAAATAAAAGAATATAAACCCTACCCTTCCTCAAGGAACATGTCGTAATAAAATCCGTTTTCTATTGGTGGGCCATAGCACAAACAACCACCATAGATTCGCTCCATAGCTTCGCCCATTATGTGAGCACTTGAGTGCCAATATACCTAGTGGAAGGAAAAGCAGGATCAGTCTGAACACGCACAATGCATTTCTAAGTATTTAGTTTAAAACCTTTTCTGAAAAATCTTGTTTTTAAGGATACCTGATGCAGATCGCACATCAGAGTAGTCTGTGGAACAGAAGTGACCTGCCCAGCCAACACTCTGATCCTAAGCACCAGTAATTCCAAAAGGTAACACCGGAATATTGTTTACAGCCTGGTAGCAAATAATTCTTACATTCAACCATTGTTGAAATGATTCAATTATTGTCAAGAACAGAGGAACTTAATTCAGAAACTTCTTTCTATGCACTTCAATCAATCTGCTCTGCAAAAGCCCAAGAGGTGCACTGTCAGCAGAAGGCTATGATCCCAATCTGAAGATTTTGTTCATGGGAAATGCTGCACTGAAGCAGAACAGTTCATAAAGTCAAAAACTACACTTCAGCTAGTAGTACACCTGAAATTTTGACAAATTAAAACCTAATCTATAAGACTCCGTCTGTTTTTATTTGCACAGACCAGAAAACGTCAGTCTCACAGAAGCCATCATTTAGTCAATATGAAAACCCCAAGTCTGAATGCAAGACTTCTGTGATGAGTTTGAATGACAGCTTCTTGTACCAAATAATTTTTTCTAAGGACAGCATTTACAAATTTACTGGATATGCACATTTATCTGAATGAGTAGCCAAAATAAAGCACAGACATTTGCATGTACAAAGTAAAAGAGCAGCCTACTCAGGTTTATGATTGTACATAGACAGTACTTTTGTAGTCAGTACTGTTTTCAAAGTCAGTGCTGAAAGAGACCTACTTAACATGAAGGTTGCAAATAAAAAATTTTAATGAGAACAGACTAACTACAGCAATTGCTAGCAGACTTGGCTGCAAATACACAGCAGAATGCACATTACCTGCAGTACTGCAACTCCCTTGTAAGGAACTACTAGAAAATGCAGATGCACCTACACAGCAAACTTGTTCTCTCCTCTTCATCTTCTGAACACAGCAAAGATGCAAATAACTACCCAAGGCAGAGTTTAATGCAAATCCAAGGGCAAACAAATTTTGGTAGAATATACTCACTGCTTGAGCCTCTTCATCTTCAAACTTAAGCAGCTCCAGGGTACAATCCTCCTCCAAAGGACGGTCTAGATCCCAAACCATCTTGTTCACTTTAGCAATAACAGTGTTGTCAGCTAAGCCCTGACTAGAGAATAAACACAGGGTATTCTACAGCAAGCAGAAGTAACTTTACAGCAATCAGAAGTTCCCCAAATTTGCCCTCCATGTTGAATAAGAGTTTCAGGAGTTCTCAAAGTGGGTACAATGTCATAAATAAATTCCAAATAAAAAAGCAGTTCAGCCGGTCTTGAACAGCTAAGAAAATCCTACTCATACCTCAAAGATGATGGAAGAAAACTGTGCTGTATACTTGACATTCATACATTAACATGAATGTCTTCGAGGCAGCCACCTCAAAGTACTAACTTGACTCCAAAATCCTATTGCAATAAAAGACAGAGCTTCTCTTTTAAAAATTATCAAATACCATTTCTGATGTAGTAACTTCACAGTTTTGCTTCCACTAGGCAAAAAACCCTTTCCTTGATCCCAAATCACAAAAGCCAAGAAGATTCTAATGACATGGCACCTAAGCATGAAACAAAAATGGCATTTCACCTCTAGGAAATCATCTAGTTCTTGTAATTTTAACAGTTAGGGTGTCCAGCAGGCATTGTTCAAGTCTACTCCACAGCAACCTGGAGATGTGCAATGCTCTTTCTGATGGGTATCTCCCATGCAAGTAAAAATGCAGTTAAGTGAAAGATACGCATAGTATTAACTCTCTCTGAAATCAACTGAAGTATCGCCCAGCAGTCATCCTTCCCACGTCAACGCAAACTAGTTTGCATGTGGTAATATTCCATCTGATAGAGTAAATTTATTAGCAAATTAGTTCTTAGTGCAATAGCAGTACTTGTGGGGAAAAATATGCAAGTAATGTGCGTCTAAAAGATCTCAATTATATTCTTATTTAGTTTTAGAAACTGTATCTTTATAAGGCAAAAATAATAGACTCTAAAACTAGAACTCTACTGGTTACCCCCAGTTTATTATATATAAGATGCCTTGAGAAGAGCTGAGATAAATGACTAAGAGAGAAATTATAGGTTACCTGTACCCTCACAGCCACAACCTGCAGACACTAAGCTGCCTGAAAATGATTGAGTGCATCACAGAATGGAATCATACCTAATTCCACAAGCGATTTCATAAGGAGTCGTCTTCCAGGATTCAGCATCAACCTGCTTGCCATCAGGTAATGTAACTTTAATGGGTTTACTGTCCTTTGCAGCTCTTTCTGCAAGGAGTGCATCATGTTCAGCTTTAAGTTTATTGTACATCTCTAAACGCTCATTGATAAATGCAGGCCAGGGATTCAGCTATATATAATAAAAAAGGGAGAACGGAAAAAATCAATAATCTAAGTTAATATCAAATTATGTCAAGAATGCAAACAGAATGGATACTTTTTTCACAAGCAGCTATGTGACCATGTCTATATCTGTAATATATATAACAAATAATCATTATTATTACAGATTATGTAGTATTAGCTATACAGTAATGTTATAAGACTTCAGCTTAATGAAAATTATTACTTTGAAATGTATCCCTGTATACCTGCTTAGTAAGACACATGTACGTTAATAAGCTACTACACAGTTTATTAAACACCTGTTTAATAAGCTACACAAGGACAAAAATCAACTTGAAAAGACTGTAGAAGTTCAGCATCTAAATAGATTCTTCTTATTAGGTCAATGAACGAAGGGAACATGCTTACTTTGAGCCACTCAGACAGGAACCGACTCCAGTCTACACGTCATATAATGACATCAGCCTGGGCACAACCAAGGTTATACAGCTATAGAGCTGGCACAGGATTGGCACCGGCCAGCAGCTGGCTGTCCCTGTGCACTGAGTGATCTGTGTTTACCCACCACGAAGGCAGAAAAGACGGTACCTTACGCAGGCTTTCCTCACCCCAGAGACCTGCTGCCTACCTCCCGGTGCAAACTAAGGCACGGTGAAAGGAGCCAGTATGAAAATCTGAGCCGCTCTCTCATTACAACAGGATAACTTCGTGTAACAAGTAACAAAGTCACTTCATGGCAAACTTCGGTGAAATAAGAAATAAGGCGAAAAGGAGTAACTGTAACGCCAGGTAGAATACTTCAGAGAGATGAGCTGCAGCAGTACAACAGACAGCAAGCAGGAGGCGGCATCTTCCAACACCCCCACGGCCCAA
>NW_010274447.1:38846-46211 GCF_000690775.1 Eurypyga helias | reverse complement strand
TAAAAGAAACAAGCCAGTCATACTTGCTTTGACAGATGTCAGTACTTCACCTTTGGTTTGGACTGAACACCAACTAATTATCTTCTATGTACCTCTCGTTGCACAAACCATAAATGCACCACATTTAAACATTCTTGTATAAAAAGTAACTACCTAGAAGTAGTAGCCTAAAAGGAATATCTTGCTCCCAGACTGCATCGTAGGGTTTTAATTAATACCGATGACTAGAGAATTAAAAAATACAGGACTCTGCTAGTTCTGCTCATCATGGAAGTAACTCAAAACCAAATAGGATACACAAAGAAACATACACAGAGACACAGAGCTGTGCAGATGAAGATTTGTAGGAAAAAGTGTTGTAAATGGAAGGTGACAGCAGTATTTCAGCTCATACAATAAAAGAAGTTCCCAGTGTAATTTTACAAGTGATTTTCCAGCAGTCCAAGCTGGCTTCAAAGTGTGATTTTGTGCTGTGTGAAACAACTGATTTATCAGTCATAGATACCCGTCTGGTACACCAGCTGCTAACAAATGTCATTGCGTAAACTTTCTGCAAGAAAACACATAGCTATGTTTGCACTAGTCAAACCTTAGTATTTTCATTTGATCTGGCAACCAAGCCAACAAAATTACAAATTTAAATGGCCCCATATCCTCTTCAATTAATACACACCTACCACTGTTGTCCAACCAAGCTTCAAACCAGAAGAAGTGATGTGGAGAAGCAGAGTCTCCACTTGGAATAAAGACACTTCCAACCACTTAAATGACGTTATATATTGCTTTCTTGGGCTGGTCCTACTTTTTCACCATGTTTCTCTTGTTTCTGAACATCTGAAATATGCTGGTTTTAGTTCCAGCAACTAACTTTTGGAAACTACTCACTCCTCCCTTTCACTTTTGCAAAGCTGTATAGAAGCCCTAGTGAGACCGCAAACAGATCACCGACCTGGGCATAGACATACACTGCAACACTTTTTTCCCCACTTAATTAAACCACATGGGTGAAAACAAATTATATCCAAACAGCATTACCAAACAGTAGTTCTGTTTAGCTTTAATGGCAAATTCATTTAGAGCACCTGCCTAAGCAGGCAGAGGTAGGGGGAAATCCTCTGTTGCAAGACATCAGCTTCTCCAGGTTACAAATACACTTTTTCAGAAAGTTTATCTTTTAAAAGGCTACTTATGCCCCCAAATGCTAGTACAAATGTTGTTTACCAGCATTACTTGTGCTTGTGACGAAGACCATTTAACTACTTAACTATCCTGGGCCTGCATCTATGAAACTCTTTAAGCTGTGTAACTATTCTGGAACCACATCTGGCAGGGTCAGCAGCAAACTCAAAAATCCTACCGTTTCTTTTCATCGTTATTTTGCAATGCTGCCAAAGGTTCCCAAACCAGTCATGTTCAGAGGTGATGTGAACATAAACACACACACACATAAATAGATATAATGTGTATTATCAAAATACAAAAGACATAACAACAAATGCATTTCATATAACGTTATTATTTGCATAAATTAAAAGGGAATAGGCTCACAGTTTATGTAACTACACTCAAGAAAGCAAGTGAGCCGAATTACAAGTGTGCGGTATACTGCTGTTTCCACAAACAATATGGATGAAAGAATTGTCAGTAGATGAAACGCCACTGGGGACTGACATTGTTTCCTTCCAATGAATTTTATGACTTTTTTTGGTGATCTACATAAATAAACTTGCAGAAAATATGGTAGCCAATATGAATCATGCTCCCTATGTTGGTGTTTTAATTATCTGCATTCAAAATTGATACTGCTCATGTAGAGATGCTCAGGCTGTATTTGCATGTTGTTCTTGAAATGAAACATAAGCTACAAGCAATGTGTGTATGAATGACAGCTTAATCTTTCTATATAGAACTGATGTTTCTGATCTTTGCTGACTTAATTCAGAAGTCATTCATTTCATGTTGCATTTACAAATGAACAACAAACCAAGTCAGGACCACCATAACACCTAATTAACTTCTAAAATTTCACAGCTGCTTTATTTTCATGTCAAGTTTTGGAAAACACCTATTAAAACCTGTGTGAGCCTAAATTCTGGTTGTTTCGGTTCCCCCCCTACCGCCAACCCAAAACATGACTCAGTTGCATTCTGCGCGTGCAAACACGTAGTCACTTGATCATGAAGTCACTTTGGGATCAGTTTGCAAAGAAGACCTTGGAAAAATCTACTTCTTAAAAAGAGACACTGAAAACTGTGGAGAAGTGATAGTACTTTCTGTAGGTGGAACCAGAATTAGTTTATGACATGCAGAGAACTACACCTTCTTTGCATGACACTTAACTTCAAGGGCTTTTTTTTTTTTTATTAGAATTGAATTGCAAACATATTTACATGTATATGTAAGCACTTGTATTAAGTATACAATTACAATTAGTCAGATTAAAGAAAAAGTGAGAAGGGAATGAAAGACAAAAAACTGTGCTCCTGGTCTGCCAAGTCTTGCCCAAGCAAGAAAACAAAAACTCATGGTATGAAGAGCCAGATCAAGATTACGTTCAGTTCAAGTTATCAAATACAAAATCTCACACACACGAGATCAAGAATGACTTAATGAAGTTTTATTGTCACATGAATTTGCAGCCCATAAACCATACACACATGACAGCATTTTGAAAATGCTACCGTTGCAATTAAATGAGACAAAGTCATTGTTCTGCAATATTTCTGCTAAAGGATCTTGTCCTGGCTGTCCTGCTGGTAGTAATGGCTACTAGAATGTTTCCAAATTCAATATGGGCACTTCAAGACATACGGGACACAAGCAAGCATCAGAATGAAGGACATGTACTGGATTTTGCATCAAGAAACGCCGTCATTTAAACAACCAGTGAATGTAACATACACAGACCAAGCTTCCTCAGGATACCAGTTTCTAAGGCACCTAAATTTGTCCTTTACAAAATAAAAGAAGAAAGAAATAAGGGTATAGTATATTCATTAACATACAGATGCAAAGCACATATATGCGTAACTGGGAAGAAGCAGAAAGTAACCTGATAGGATTATGTAGACCAGGCGATTGATGTTTGCAGTTTCTTACACTTCTACATACCGTAATTTGAACTGAGATCGCACTTCCCCATGTTCTATTTGAACCAGTTCATTGTAACAAGCAGTTATGCTGCTATTCTCCATGAATTGCTGGAAGACAAATCAAGAGTGCATGAAATAGATTGGAATGGTTTTAAACTGTTATTTCTGTTCCTGCATCTGAAATTCTAACCGTATAAAGAAAGCTGGCATGAGTCCAGCAAAGGGCCACAAAGGTGATTAAGCATGTCACCTGTGAGGAGAGGCTGAGAGAGCTGGGACTGCTCAGCCTGGAGAAGAGAAGGTTCAAGGGGGAATCTCATCAAGGTATATAGATATCTGAAGTGAG
The DNA here is from genome assembly GCF_000690775.1 of Eurypyga helias. Taxonomy (NCBI): domain Eukaryota; kingdom Metazoa; phylum Chordata; class Aves; order Eurypygiformes; family Eurypygidae; genus Eurypyga; species Eurypyga helias. Next base: position 42,773 of record NW_010274447.1, on the reverse strand, counting down.
AGTGAAAGAAAGAGCCAGGCTCTTTCCAGTGGTGCCCAGTGACAGGACCAGAGGCAATGGGCACAAATGGAAACACAGGAGGTTCCCTACGAATATCAAAACCCACTGTTTTTACTGTGAGGGTGACTGAGTACTGGCATAGTTTGCCCAGGGAGGTTGCAGAGTCTCCACCCTTGGAGATCTTCAACAGTTATCTGGGCATTGTCCTGGGCAACATGCTTTAGGTGGCCCTAGTTGAGCAGGGAGGTTGGGCAAGACGACCTCCAGAGGTCCCTTCCAACCTCAACCATCCTGTGATTCTGTAGAATTAAAAAGCTTTAGTTGTACCTTCTGTATTGAGAAATTATCTTTTCCCCAGGAATGATTTTCTAGTACTTAAGACAACATGACTATCTAAATACAAAGCAAGTATTAAAATCTGCTAAAAGTTCAACTATAAATTTTCCTATTCGGTTTTGGCAACTCTGTTAGAAACAGATAATCTGAAAATACCTAAACAGTCTCACACAAAACCAGTGTTGCCTTGATGTTTCATTTGGAATATCTATCCTTAATTCAGAATGGAAACGGAATAACTTAGAGACATAAACCATTCACGATTAAAAAAAAAATAAACAACAACAACAAACGATGTTTAGCATTTCATTTGCTTTCAAGCAAACATTGCAGCAGAAGCTCAGAAGGCAAAGTAATTTCGCTCCACAAGTAATCTCACTGAGCTGTCACTGTGAATGCAGAAGTGCGGAAAAGTATATAAAGCATGGAGCATGCTGACAACAGTTAAACTTTTATATACACTAGATGGTAGAGAATGTCCTCTCTTTGTTAGGCAAAGATAGTAAGGTGAAAGGTCTTGGTCCTGTTGAAATCAGAAACTTTACGTTGGTACAAAAAAATTAGATTCTCTGACTTCATTTAAAGTTTACCACTCATTAGTAAGCTTCTTTTATGAAAAGCTAAACCACTTCTTTAGAAATACATGAACTGACTCCAGTTTTCATGGAAAACGCCCTGGGTTGTCACTGATTCTCAGAGCACAGCTGCATGCAGAGTCAAAGAGGCAGCACTCCAACCCCTGAGGAACAAAGAAATCTATGCTTCTCTCCCATATGAAAAATTGTGGTTTGGGACCAATGGCTTAATCCCAACTTGCCAGCAAAATGTAAAAAAGGAAAATTAAAAATAACAGTGGACATGAGTCTGCTTCACTCCTTAATGTTAAGATCTTAAAAGATTTCTGTAATTCTGACTTCACACACTAAGTGAATGCACGGGAAACCAAATGGCACAGTGTCAAGTTGGCAAAGGTGCAAATGATGTTGTGCGTTTGTGTAAGAAACTGCCTGCAAACAAACTTGTCTTCTACAGCACTGCAGATTTAGATTTTCAGTTTTAGGGTGCTCTTTCAAATATTCAAATATGCTCATGCTAAATTTAAAACATTATCAAAACAAATCTACCAATAATATAAAATTAAAAAATGATGGCAACTTATTTTACATACTAAACTTACTACAACATACTAAAGCTCTTCATAAACTGGATTTTGAAGTAGTGTTGTTTACTGACAAAAGTCAACCACTGTCTCAGCACATATCTTTGGCTTTGAATTCTTTGAACCAAGAATTCCAGCTGGTTGAAGTGATAAACCTGCTCTTAACTGTTGTCTTCTGCAGAGGCACAGAATCTCCTTGTTTAAATTTTTAGAACTAATGCCATTCATCCACTGGCTGACTCAAAAGCTGAGAAATCATTTGGGACCTGAAAAAAAAAGGAAACATTTCCTTTTTCTAATATGTGCGTCTACATGAGGCACAAGAACATTAAGATCTATTAACTCTCAAATATTAGAAGGCAGACAGCAATACTTTCTTTTCAAAAAGTTTAGTGTTTATAGAGTAAATTTTGATTTAACTAGCAAATTCTGAAATTACATTTTAATTCATTGTAATTGGATTGCACTGTCATCCTATACAGAACTTGAGACAAGCCACAAGAACCATCAGCTGGTAGGAAGACATCATTCTTCTTGCTTAGCAAGATGTACTAGGTTTAATATTAAAGATTTATTTTGTTGCAAACCAGAAAGTTTTAACAGTAACTGTTCAATGAGAATCAACATTTGTTTAGGAAAAGAAGTAAAGATCAAAATACAAGACAAGATTGTAATTAACTGCAAATATTAAGGTCCTCTGTTCCCTAATTTAAACCATAGTTAAAAATCAGCCAGGAAGTCAAATTACTTGTTTAAATTAGTCCATCTTAAGTAGGCCACCACTACTAGATTTATGAGGCTGAAATGGAAAAAAAAAATCACTATAATAAATGTATTGTATTAACACCACCATTACTACACAAGCACAAAAACTGTTAATGATACAGGGGAAAAAATCAGAAGATGTAATAAGACACTTTCTTGAGAAAGAGGAAGAAAAACCAGAAATCACTCAGCATAAAGAAAAATGCCAACAGAATGCATGAAATTAACAAAAAAAGACTCCCAAAATCTCTCTGTGTTCTTAAGATCTTTCAGTGATCATAGTGATCCAGATCTAGACAGTGATCAATCATCAGTGACATCGTTAGAAGAAATGAAAGGTGATTTCTTTTACTTACAGCATATGTTTAGGTACACATAAACATAGAAAGATTTTACTCTGATGTAAGTACACATGAAAGCAACAGAAGATTTTGAAGCAGAATAATCAGGTATTCGGTGCATGAAAAAAAATTGGTTATTTGCAAGAATATTCCCCCCAAAAGATGAAAAGAATTCTTCAGAGTCTGATGTAAGAAGTCTGGTTTTGTCTACAGAACTCTATGGAAAGGTGACAGATGAATGAGCTAGAAGCTCAGACTCTTTGCTCAAGTTGGAGATGCATTTAGAAGACAGCCACCACCGGACAGTGACACTGATTGCATTCAATGTTTTGTCAAGGGAAAAGGAGGAAGCTGATGAGCAAAAATAGGACAAATGCTCATATGATGAATAGTGATAATGCAAAATAAAACTACCAGAAAGGCTGGACTGTAAAAGTAAAAATAGCGAAGAGAAACTTAAAATTTGAAGAGAAATGATTTTCCAAAAACTAAATTTGATTTTGCTGCTGAGGAAGAGATTCACGGCAAATACTGTCCCTCTTTTTGAAGAAGGGTATTTTTAAATCTCGGTGTGTGTGTGTGGTCAGGGGGTTGTGTTAATGGATTTAGTGCCTACTGATCCCCATCCAAGCAGAAATAATTCTTATGTTCACCCTATGTGAAAATAGGATCTTTGACATCAGATGTGTTTTAAAGACTTGGAAATAATTCCAGTAGGGAATTACTGTATTACGCAAGCTCTCTGATAAATCTGGGACAGCTATAGGGAATGGTTAGATCAGCTGCCAGGTGCAAGAAGACTTCCCTAGGCAGGCAGTGTACCACTGAGGTACATCTCAGAGCCACAGAGTGCCTCCTCTGGCTCTACTCAGTTATAATCCAGCCCACAAAACATATAGCCCCACATCGTTTTTAAATGAAACACCACACTTGAGAAGAAAAATATCAAACCCCCCTCCCTTTTTTTTTTTTTTTTGAGAAAATGAGAGAGAGAGAGACTGGGAGGGAGGGAAAAAACTACACTAAGAAAACACTGGCAATCTTGGGCTGACCTTTCTCCTAGCCCCAACTTCGTGTACTTTTGGAGCATCTAAGTGCATCAGATGTGTGAGCCAACATGACAGACCTCATGGAAAGAAACCAAAATTCTTCTTCACATCAACAGAAGCTGGACTAGGCTTGTAGTCCCGCTAGAAGAGGAATCCCAGCAAGTCTGTCTGGGGACTAGTCAGCATGCTGCATTACGCAGCACACATTATTCAGAGTCCCCATCATTGTTCTTTTAACACAGTCACAAACAAAACCCACCCACCCAGACCACACAAA
>NW_010274447.1:38496-38831 GCF_000690775.1 Eurypyga helias | reverse complement strand
TCCGGAAGGATTAGCTAGATAACAGATTCTCTTATTTCATACACTTCTTGGATACACTGTTGAAAAGAATACCTAATCAACTGCCACTGGTTTCTCATCAATAAATTTTTGACAGAAGCAAATGTACAGTTTTCAATTTGAGGAAACAGAATTGTCTGTAATTTATGAAGCAATCATGGTTACTACACTAAATATGTAATTTATACATACCCTATCAAAGCCTGCATTAAGAAGGGGAAGAACAGAAGCCTCTTCTTGGTCAGTAGATCTACAAAACAAAAGCATAGAATGATAGAATCATTTAGGTTGGAAAAGTCCCTTCAGATCATTGAGTC
>NW_010274447.1:18805-38408 GCF_000690775.1 Eurypyga helias | reverse complement strand
CCACCTCCCTGGGCAGCCCGTTCCAATGCCTGACAACCCTTTCAGTTAAGAACTTTTTCCTAATATCCAAACTAAACCTTCCCTGGTGTAACCTGAGGCCATTTCTTCTTGTCCTATCACTTGCCATTTGGGAGAAGAGACAGACACTCTCTCACTACAACCTTGTTTCAGTTCTCCCCTGAGCCTCCTCATCTCCAGGCTAAACAGCCCCCTGTTCCCTCAGTCGCTCCTCATAGAACTTTTGCTCCATTGCCCTTCTCTGCACATGCTCCAGCACCTCAGTGTCTGTCTTGTGGTGAGGGGCCCAAAACTGAACACAGGATTTGAGGTGTGGCCTCACCAGTTCCAAATATATGGGGACAATCACTACCTTAGTCCTGCTGGCCACACTGTTCCGATGCAGGCCAGGGCGCTGTTGGCCTTCTTGGCCACCTGGGCACACTGCTGGCCCATATTCTGCTGGCTGACAACCAACCCTCCCAGGTCCTTTTCTGCTGGGCAGCGTTCCAGCCACTCATCCCAAGCCTGTAGCATTGCATGGGGTCGTTGTGACCCAAATGTAGGACTCAGCACCTGGCCTTGTTGAACCTTATACAATTGGCCTCCACCCATCGATTCAGCCTGACCAGATCCCTCTGAAGAGTCTTCCTACGCTCAGGCAGATCAACACTCCTGCCCGACTTGGTGTTGTCTGCACACTTAGTGAGGGTGCACTCAATCCCCTTCTCCACCCCCCAGCCTTGATCATTGATCAAGGTATTAAGCAGAACTGGTATGATGTATGGCCACACAATATTTAAGAATTAGATGCTATCAATTTGATGTAGTTACCTAAATATACTGAATGCAGTGAGAAGACTCTTGCAGAAAATACATACATAAAATCATACTATTATAGAAGTTGATGCTATAGTATTCTGTTATACATATTTGCAGCTATTACAACAATCTGATATTTATTCCTACAGCATATCTGACAGATACTCTACAGAAGTCCTGTGTCTCTTCACAGACACCCAAGGGCATTATAGAGAGAAAGCATGAAGAGGATAAAAGAGATCCTATGATATCCTATGAGAAAGAATCCAAAAAGTATTAAGTAAAAAGTGAAGCAAGTTGTAAAGTCTTGCACAACAGCAAACTTAGTCTATTTTCTAATCTTGGCAGGAATGGTTCTTCTCCTGCCATCCTATTTTCTCATATTTTATTTGAGTTAGGAAATCAATAAAATCAGAATGGATTCAGTGGTGTGCAGGAGGTCTCTTCTCAGAAGATATCTGATTAAAATATATTTAAGTCAGTAAGAATTCTGCCTGAATACATGGGGTATGAATTACTAAACAAGGGTTTCAGGACAACATTCTGGTGAGTGTAGTACCAGCAGGATTGTATTACATTGCACAGTTCCCTAATAACCACAGTGTGTTATTTGACATAGTTCTTTCCTTTAGAAAGCAATACACTGCTTTTTTTTTTTTTTTAAACCAACATTTAGCTTTCTATTTTTTCTTAGAAAAAAAGCCATTACATTACAATCCTCTGAAGGTGGTAGGGGTAGTATTAGTCTGTATAAATGGAGAATTATCTCCACATAAAACATCCCTAAACCATTTCAGGTAAATTAGTATTAAACTTAGTCTGTAAGGCTTGCTAGTATGTTACCTTCTGTTATTAAATAACTATTATACATAACATTCCTATAAAGTAAAATAAAAATATTTCAGAAAACAGTAATACTTACGTGCGTGGAACCACAGCAAGTATCACAGTGTGCTCTGATGGTTTTGTGGCACGAATAGACCTGAAGAAACAAAAATTTCTCAGTTATGCCACATGCCTTTTAATGTTACCGAGTATCTTCACAGACAACATAAACGAAAACCAGGATGCGAAGACACCATTGAGGCTAGAAAACAGGATATCACACTGCCAAAACCTACCTATCCCCACTTAGACAACCAATTTCCATTTTGCTACCAAATTAATTGGATTTTACTCAATGCAGTGAAGAGGCAAGACCTCCAAACACGAGGCATGAATAGCAGCTCTTCGAATCCACTCTTACAACCTAGCAAAGTTTTGCCCTGTTTACTTAACTTATTTGGGGCAGACTGCCCTGAATGCATGGGTGGAGAAAGGCCAGTCGATACAATGCATTTTCAATACCTACTATCTTTCAATACCGTTTATCTTTCAATACCAAAGTTGACTACTGTCCTTCTAGATACTGTAAAATTTTCTTTAGAGAGTGGGACGAGCTTTTGGGGTAAGTAAGAAGTATGCAAGTAAGAAAAGAGGGTATAGCAAATCTACATGATAGACTGTAATTTCTGAAAAGCTGAATTAAAAAGAAAAAAAATTACCAGTTTACGTATTATCGAGAAACTGAAAAAAATACGACCAACTCTCAGAACACTCCATTCTGGCTATGGGTAACTTCTTTCAATCATGTCACACTGTCCTGATGAAGAGTCTTCCTATTTATTTGTTGATCTTTTAGAAAAAAATCCATGAGCATAAACATTTGAGCTTTAAAATGCTCCTTGTCATAAACATGGCAAATTTCAGTTTTGAAATGGACTGAGAAGCACCATATGGTGTATGGTATAAAATGTATGCTTCAGCTAAAATCATGCATTTTAGCAAAGAATCCCAGTACTAAGTGCCTGCAACCTCAGAGCTGCTAAGACAGCGTCACATGGACCAGAAAAGCGATGTGAACTTCTGTAAAGCACTGGCAGTGCCTGATCCAGTGGACAAACACATTCCTTGGAAGCCCTGCAGCTTCAGACTTTGCTGTAGCAGTAACCCAGGAAATAAGCAGGCACAGGCAGCAGGGGATAATTTCACAACAGCTCTGGCTTATGCTCTGTTCAGCCCAGAACCTGAAGAGACAATTGTACAGTTCAGCTTTGCCAAAAGTGCATTTTTCATATTGTTCTCTTGGAGATGTATGCAAACCTCCTGGTGTCAACACCCAGGTACTCTTTTACCAGTTTTGGGGGTTCTATTTTATTTTTAATTATTTTTTGTTTTTAAAAGTAGGAGGTTTGGTTTTGCATAAATATATCCTGAAGTTCAAGAGAAGCGTAAGCTCTTCAGGTTACCTGCAGACATCTTCTGCATCAAAATATCTGGAGTTCCTGTGATCTATAACAATTATTTCTTGGTGCTTCTCAAGAAAACATTCAAGGGCCGACTCCGGAGTCCGGGAAATATTGCACCTGTATCCAGCTCTGTCACAAGCCCACCAGAACCCATCACTCTGGTTGTCTTCTTTTGCAAAGACCAGCAAAACCTGCAAAGAACAGAAAACGGTGGCACCACTTGAAACATACAAAATAGTTCTCTGGATGGTGGAAATCTTAAACAAACCTGCTGTAAGAAATACTGAGTCTACTTTGAAAGTGGGAATATGGAACTACAGCCTGTAAAGCAGCTGATGCAGTAGAATAACTTTCTTAATAGACAGAGTGATTATCGATAGAAAACCAACATCTAGCTGCGTAGGACTGATACTGAGGAAAAAAACAGCTCCCAGATGATGTCTCTCCCAGCCCACATTCAAATTCAATCAGCAGCCACCCAGGGTAGGTGGGTGATTCAAACATCACTGCCACTCACATTAGGCCATCCCAGCTGCACAAACTTTTAATTGTAATGAGCTGTCTGAAATGCAACTGCCTTAATTATCACTCTGCAGGGACAAGCAGTTAACATCACACAGTTTTATTCGTTGCTTCTCCATTGTACAACAAAATGGAGTTAACCCATATTCTTTCAAAACTCAAAAGAACAACAGACAAACAGTTATGGACAGGGCTGGATAGGGTAAAAAAATGATTCAAACATCACAATTTTTACCCAATAAACTGTCTGAAATTATGTAAATATATGAGGTACTTTTGACAACTCCCACTGAACACTTAAGGAACTGCTCACACAAGATCAGGTAGTATACGTGCTGAGGCACTGTTTGACAAATCCAGAAACTGCAACACAGAATATAGGCTGAAAACAGCTATATTTATGTACTTCTTGTGTGAAAGAAGTGTTTTTAGGAAAGAACAAATTTTTCATCCTTGCTCTGCAGCACATATCAGTGTACAAATTACACAACTAGGAACACAAGACAGTCCCTTTCACAATTTGCATGTATTTACCATGGCAACTCATCGCTAACCATGCCACTCTGTGTGAAGGATGAAGAAAACAGTTTATTTAGTGCAAATACTCTGTGAAAAAAAGGCTCAAAAAGTCAAAATTTTATCCACAGCTATTCAAATTGCACAGAAAGGGAGCAGCCAGAGAATAATCTATGTATAACCCAAAATCCTGTTCATTTCACAAATAAAAGTGATCCCTGACTTCACTGGAACGACCTGTCTCAGCAAAATATGCAAAATTTTGTCCCAAATGCCCATAAGAAAGGTCAATAACCTTTAATCTGTGCTGCTCTACGTAGCTGTGGTTTCACCCAACACCATCAATCTAGAAGCTAGAAAGGGTGACAATTACTTCTCTCCTATCTTGAGCTGTCTGGATTGTTGAATTCTAAACAATAATCAAATCAATTAATGTTACTGTAGCAGGGCAACCACTCAATGTTTCATTAAACAGTGGAAGAAAATTACATGCTTGGAATTTCCATAAATATTAAGAAATAACTTAAGGAGTTTCAATTTATGAGAAAGAGTATTTTTAATTGCAGTTAACAATAAGCAGATTTGGGTTACTGACACTTAACATCCAACATAACTGTTGTCACTCTACCTAATCCCTGATTTTTTTTTCCAGCCATCAAAGTGTTGTAAAGCAGTAACATGGTTGAGCTGCAGGCTTTGTCGGCAGATTTGTGGTTAAAGTCTCTATTCTGATAAAATCTTCTGTTTGGTTCCAGCTACTATTAGATTACTTTGATCTTAGTTTGATCAGTACAATATGGTTCAGAAAAGAGTTTTTTTGGGGGAACTTTTCTTTTGTATCTTCCTTCTCTCAATACTCCCAGTTTGGAAATAAAGGACTGTGAAATGCAATACTTCACCAGCTGTAAAATAATGGAGCTTAATTAACCCACCTGATGTCCCACAGGTAGCTAATAATCAGTGTGTGAATCCTTCTGAGAATATTAACTTTAAAAGGGTTTTTTATGTTATTACTACTATGCTCTCATTAACATTTGTATGAAGCTTACTATAAATCATGAAAACATAATGTAAGTAGACGTGTATTGCAAGATATGCTCTCAAAGTCAAGATCAAAATATAACAATCCATATAGGCAACACAGTCAAGGAAAAACTGGAATTCAATCCGTGTTTCTATGCAAAAAACCCCATGTAGCTATTGTTTGGTGTATAATTTGCCAGTGTTACTGTAAAAAGACCATTTTACTCAGTGCTGCCCTGGTTTAGGAGCTCCGTGGACTTCTCCTGGGAAGACCTTTACATTTTTTGGTGATTTATTGGAATTTTTACCATCTTTCTAAGTATTTGGTTCGCACAAATATAACGTCTTGTTGCCAGTTCATAACACAAAACCAGAAAACGGACAATTAATGTCCTAAGGGGTGAGAAAATGCCGTATTGGAATGGGAGACACATCCAGATGTTTATCAGGCTTGGTAAACACTTCTGCAAAAGGATAAGACAGCTGGCCTTATGTGCAATACATGTTTATAAAAATTATGTTTCTCCTGTGTCCACTGGAGGAAGCACACTTATCTGAAGGGGGCCTACAAGGGTGCTGGGAGAGGACTTTTTACAAGAGCCTGTAGTGATAGGACAAGGGGTAATGGGTACAAATTGAAATCAGGGAGGTTTAGATTAGATATCAGGAAGAAATTCTTCCCGGAGAGGGTGGTGAGGCACTGGAACAGGTTGCCCAGAGAAGCTGTGGATGCCCCATCCCTGGATGTCCTCAAGGCCAGGCTGGATGTGGCTTTGAGCAACCTGGTCTAGTGGAAGGTGTCCCTGCCCATGGCAGGGGGGGTGGGACTAGATTATCTTTAAGGTCCCTTCCAACCCAAACCATTCTGTGATTCTATGATTCTATGTACCTTTATCATGGTCGTTTCTAGGGTCTCAGAACCAAACCAAGCCTATTTGCCAGCCTTGGTACAAAATCGAGGTAGATATGCGAAGTGTGTGCAGGAAGGGCATTTGCAGGGTGGTAGGTCTTTGGTTTGCTTTGTCCTCTTCCCCTTGCCCCTTAAGACCAGCAGCACCCGGGTCACAATCTAGTACAAACCAAACCAGATTTGCCCTCCAACACAGATATTATAAAGTCCAGTGAGGAATCTATTAAATGGTTTATGGCAAGTCACAGTCACAAGTAAGGTCACCTCTCAGACAAAAAATACAGGCCATTTCGAGGTTGGCACAGGTGTCCCATAACAGCATACAACATGCACCAGAATAAAATGAACATTGCTATGAAAAGCCCTGATGTCAACTGTTTTAACAAACTAAATTGACTTATCAGACAACTGTGAACATGATTAAGCACCCAGAAATAGGCATTTAAAATGTGATACTCAGTAGTTGCTTGCACTGCACAGAGAAACAAGCTGTCAAGAAGGAATAAAGGATAAATATATTTTTTTAAATGCATGGATGTGTGCAATACTTGCCAAATTAGCTGAGGTAATGGTGGCTTGTTCCACAAAAGAAGGAGGTGGGTTTACATGAAGTGTTATCCCTTTACTGTAAATAAGCTAGTGTCTGGCAATGTCTTTATGAAAAACTCTGCAGTTAATGATTTTACTTAAGTTCTGCTTTACTTAAATTCTTCTGTGGTAGCACCAGATTCTCATTTGTGTAATGTAGGGACAGAATAACATCCACACCTGACAAGATAACAAGAAGAATGTCAAACACTTTTAAACCCGCCACTTTTCTCTTTTTATATGAAAAATCTTCACTTATAACACCTAATACTGGTACTATGGTATTTTGACAAATCCAGTTTCTACTGAGTAAAATCCTGACATGAGCACTATGAGTATTTGTATTCATTAAATATTGGCTTGACCATCTATCGGGAGACGGTAAGTCTAAAGAACATTTTTCCGTGAACAGTTCCACACTTTCATGTTGAAATACCCTGCAAAACCAAAGACTGTTCAACTGCTGAAGCCCCTGTTCCACAGTGTTCTTAAACAAATGGTTTCATCAGATCAAGTCATCATTAAGACTGAATGCTTAATACAGAAGTAAAAATGTACAGCTTTATGATGCATATACACATGATTATTTTCCTTGGGAACAGCACTTCTTCCACATGTAGGTTTTTCTAATATCTCTGTATTTTACAGAGTTAAATGACTCAAAAAGTTAATTCAAATGAATGCTGTGTCACCAGAGCAATGTTAAAGACAAGATTATTTAGTTTCCTCTCATCTGAGGGCTCTAACACCCACTATAAACTACAAAAATAACGCTCAGCAGCAGCTTACTGTCACAGGAACAAACCGTACAGAAACAGAAGCACATACAGGTGAGAGCTGTTGCTCCTTAAGCTGAAGTTCAGCCTGTCTTGTTGGAAGCAGTGTGATTTCTCTGATTGGTGACCTGTAACAGCCCAGCTCTCTGTCCTGTTGTGCAAAAACCAGCAAAACTCAATGGGTACTTCAACTCTGTAATGGATCTCTCTGCTTTGGTACATCAGAACTGAACAGCTTTTTCCACTGCTAATGCACATATACACACGCTCCTATTGACAGGACATCTAAAAGGAATAATTTGATGTTACTGGGAATCTAGTCACCTTGTTTACCAAAGTAATTTACTTGTAGGCCTCCTCAAGCAATCAGATGGATGAAAACACCAATTACCCATCTCACAGTCCCCAAGTAAAATGAAAGCATTATACTTAATTTCAGAGGTTGAACCTTACTTCCCTCACCCACTCTCGCTGAATTGACTGTATATCAAGGAACTGAAACAGCATCTTACCTGTATTGGATCTTGTGTCAGTCTCATAGGCCCAATTTGTACTTCTGTAGTTGAAGCCTGCTGAAGAAAAGTAATACAGATATTTTTTTCCAGTCTGGATCTCAACAAGATAGCATTTTACAGGCAAGAAAGATCAAACAGAACCATGAAGACCCTCAAAGGCAGGCAGGCATATGACTAGCAGCCTTAATTTAGCTGCTTTCAAGTGTATCTTTTATGAACACATTTTACCAAACTCCTAGTTTTGTTTTATTTGCCTCTAAATTAAAAATTGTAGGGTTTTAAACAAGGAAAAAGGAAACACTACTTCCTTTCCCCTCTTTCTCCTGCAGAGTACCTTGGTTACACATCAGGGCTTGTATTTTGCTTAAGACTACAGAAAGCTATTTTTTCTGGCCAAAAATTGCCTTATTGATTTGAATGTAATACAGGACTTATATTAAAAGTTTTCAGAAATATATTCAATAATAATATTTTAATGGGTTTGGTTAGAAAAAAAAAAGACTTTTCAGACAAGAGAACTTGTTTGGATTACACATCTAAAATTGTTTTCTAGAGCCAAAGCTTTTAGTTTGCTGAAAAAATCATTGCTACCATGTGAGCCATGGCATTTTCAGAAGACATGAGAACACATCATAATTTAAAGCTACTGCAAGGAAGCCAGCAGACATTGGCTGTGGTGGGTTTGTTGCCCTATTTCCTAGGAGTTTGACTACCTTAATGGTTATTTTTTTGTCTTGATACATTTCAATACACTTCTCCTGTACACTACTGATTTGTTTCACTTCAGACCATTAGCTACGCAAGGTTGTTAAGCAACTGAACAATACATATGTCCTTCCACAGGTGCATGTACTTAAGGAAAAGAGTCTTTGAACCCTACAAATGTTGTTCCCCCAATGCATATGGAGGATTATTTGCAAGTTAGCAATCTCCAAAAGTGCAGATTCTCTGCTTTCCTGGTACCAGTTACCCCAGGTGCCTGGCAGTAGGCAAGTTGAAGCAATTGCCCTGCAAGCAATGTAATTTGGACAAAACTCTAATTGCAGGCAGATTCCCAGAACCGTTCCCTGACAGGTACGAATCCTGCAGCCTCATTTCTGCAGCATTTTGCTATGCAGTGCTTGTAAGTTTGAGCCTTTTGTCCAGGTATTAACCTTATTCTTAAATATAGCATTTTTCAAAGGAATGTGTATAAACATTCAAAATGGATGAAGTCACCAGTATTCAACCTTTTTCCTTAGAGAATACAATACCGTGTGAAGTATTAACAGCCTTGCCTGCACATGAGACTGTGGTATTATGTGTAGCTACAACTGACACGTTGGACTTTCATGCACCATTGAGCATCGATTCTTCTCAGCCCAACAACCTACGTCAGAAAGTGGTAACAGGCAGTATTCCAAAAGATTAAACTGCAAAGCCTGCCACTGTTTTCCAAAGCAAAAACTGCCCCCAATGTAAGTGTAGTTAACCTCTCCTTTTCTCACACAAATGCTTCACTTCCCACTTGAGCTCCTGCCATAGCAGAATGTAACTTAATGCCAGTAAGCGTATCGGAACAGAAATGGAACTTAGCACCCATCATCAACCATGAGTTATGAGTAACGTTAGAGAAACAGCTCTGTGAAAGCTCCCCACCCCTCTTCCCTCCACCAAAAAAGGAAAGCAGCACATTCACACTCCAATGGTATTATGCAGAAAACTCTTAAATTTTCATCATTATTCACCTTTAAAAAAAAATTTTTTTTTCAGAGTGTGACTGCCTTTGCTAACAGTAGGAAAGCTTCATGAGGATTAGAAAATCTGAGGCCCTCGGTGTAGGTGAATTTGTCTCTGTCCAGCTCTGCACACATACAAGTAGGCCAGAACAATACAGGGATGCAGAAAAGGTGCTGCTGTATCTGAAAGATTGACATGTATAACTTTTAGGTCCCTAAGTTGCTCAACTTCATTACTTACACAATGCACTGAAACAGATGGGACCCCCAAATTAGGACTGGTAACAAACCTGAGCATAGGAAAGATTTATTAATCTTCTCATCAGATAATAGCAAAAAGAATGTCCTTCCTAGACTTGAAGATGTGAGTTTTGTTCTACAAGGTGAATCAGTCCCTTGGTTTTATCTGTCCAAATTACCCTGTGTACAAGTGACTGTCTCACTTTTGTCTTTCAGAACGCAGCTAGAGGAGGCAGCAAGAATTATGACAGGAGTGCCTGGCATTCACAAATGTGCCATGGATCTCTCCTTGGCCTGAAGGAACTAATGCCAGATCTTCCTTCCTAACTCCCAAAAGACTCTAACCACGTGGACACTGCATATTAGTGACACCACAACCATAGCTCTGCTCATTTCCTGACTAAAGTGAATATCTCATTGCTGATGATTTCCAGTTTAAATAAATCTCTCATTATATGATTGACTGTCAGGAAGGATTACTAAAAATATACCGCCTAAATCAATTAGTTGAGTAGCTCATGACAAACTTTTCTGTTTAAAGATGTCAAAACAAGCCTGGTTTGAAGAGTTCAGTAAGAAAATCCCTGATTTCACTGAGCAGAGGAACAGACACAGTGTAGGCAGCAAAGAAATCATAAATAACCATCTGGGAACAACAAAACCTTAAAAAACAGTGAAGAAAGTTTTGTTTTAACATTTTAATCTGTCCATTATTATTTCCAGTATCATTTTAACCTCCTAGGCAATTGCCACAGGAATCAGATATTAATCAAAGAATTCATGACAAAGTCAATGGTACTTTCTTAAATCCTATGTTTTTATGTAGATCAGTGATCGTCAATTACCTTACTATCATAGCAATACCGTTAAACAAAATGTACTACCACTTCGTTAAAGTTCTGCCCTTTAAAATCACCAGTGAAAAAAGTTTTAGCCCTCTATATGCCTGCAGACCTACAGCCCCTGAATTCTATGAATCATCAATAATTAGTAACACTACCACTGTAAAAATAAGGACTAATTAGTACAGCAAAATATTCTTTACTAATTCTTCATTGATTCTGAGAAAAAACAGCAACTAGAGCAGTGAAACAAAGTTGTTGGTGAGTTCAGCCTCCTGGAAAGGCTCAGGACGGATGTGCCAGTTGAGAAGCACTGCACAGATGCCAAGGTCCCTACAGACAACCCTTCATCCTACAGGCTGCTTCCCCCTAGCTGTTGTGTCTTCCTTCCCCTTTAGTCACTCCCGCATTGATGAACCCCTTCCCACACCTTTGTCATTTATTTTCAGACCTCTGTCCCTTTGGTTTTGTGAGTGGGTAACGGGACCCTCTTTTTGTGGCAGCTCTCACTGCACTGCTGTGCTCCCCTGGGTCCATCTCCCCATCTTTGCTAGGGTTCATTGCATTTCTCTCCAGCATTTCTCTTCCACATCTAGAAGGCTGGTGACAATAGACACCTCAGCCCATCCTTTGGTTATTGCCATTTCCATATTTGATTATCCCACTATTTTCAACCTCAAATCCCTTCTCTTCTTTTTCCTGGCCAAACTGCAGTCCTGACAAGAATTACAATCAAGTGTGACCTCAACACCAGTCTTAGACTTGCTTGAATTCCCTTACTAGATACAGGGCCCACAGCTGTTTTCCAACATCCCTGGCCTGGAGCTGGTGTCCTGCTACTCTTCCTGCTACAACACTCCTGACCAGGCTTTCCAGTTCCGATTCCACTGTTCAGCCACATTACATCCCTCTCTTCTTCCCCTTCTTTTATTTGTCTTGTCTTTCTTAGCAGAACTATACCCCAATCTCTCGCCTCTTCTTTTAATTTTTTATCACTTCTGATTGGTTCAACTTACATCCACTGGCATTTTCCTCTAGTTTGACACTTGGCCACTCTTCCTCTGTTTGGAGTCTCCCCGTGCTGCTCTGCCAGCTTCAAATGTTACAGGGAATATCACTTGGCCTGTCTAGCAGTTTCTGTGTATTAAAGAAGGTACAGATTTACAGGAGAAAAATGAAGAGCTCTTTTCACAAAGATGCCACCTATGACTCAAGATGCTCCTAAATTATATGCTGACAAAGGCTGGGAGAATAAACAGGAGAGATCACTACAGGCTCCTCCTGCTGGTCCTGAGCTAGATGGCTTTTCGCCTGACCTCCATGGCTTTTCGGGATGCCATTCTTCCCCGATTCATTCATTTGACCAGCTCCTTGTTCATCCTCTCCACCCGACAATACAGCTACTCTCCCAACTCTCTTTCAGGGAGCACCTCTCTCGGCCACCTCTGTTGTCCAGTTCAGTTTTTTTTCACTCTCCCCTTGCTGTGGCTTCCAGTTGACTTGTTTCTGCTTTCCCAGCTGCTCAAACCCTCCATTTCCCTGGCTCCCACTAGAGGGCTGCCCACTCACCCTGCTCCACAGCCCGCTCCTTCATGCCAGCAAGCTGCCACCTTTCAAGGACTCCAGGGGAGCGAATGGTCAGAGTGCTCAACTCAAAGGCTAATGTAAAATCTTGCGATTTTATGAAATATGAAAACAATTATCACATATGAAACATATGAAAACAATGATCAAACACAATACCATTTTAAAAAAATAAAGCTTTGTCTTTGTTGACAGAGACACTGCAAGCTCTGCAAGCATCCATAACAGAAGCCTGACCCTTCATATACATAGGAACAGGTAAAAAAAGTATGCATATGAACTTTAAAGAGCTACCCTATTCATGAAATGCATTACATAAGCATTGTGTAAGTCACAAGTATTTCCCAAGCCAGCAAGTGTGAAGTTTCTGTGGGGTATTTGGAACCAAGAAACCAGGACCACTGCAGACTGTCAGTGCGTTTATAAACTTCACACAGGCTTCCACTTGTGGTAACACCATGGAAATAACCAGCTTTATTCCACCTACTGCTAAAAGCACAAAATTATCTAAGCTTCAGTTTCAGCCTAAAATGACTCTCATGCTTTTCCTTAACAATCTTGAACTCTGGTTCTGTTCTCATTCCAATCAAAGAGAAGTCTCTGTCTCTCTTCAGACTCAAAGCTCAACAGTAGTCCACATTCTTCTTCTATGCCCCCATCAGCTGCCTTTCACACCACTGACACTGTATTGTTTGACGTGTAGTCTGTCACTGGCTTTCAGAAATCCCCACACTAAGACCCTTTCTACTTCTCCAGCCATTCAGAAGGTCCTCCGCAGAATATCCTCCAACTTTGCCAAAGATCTCCAGTTGTTTTTCCCTCCACATGTATCACTGCAGGGAGTATGCCCTAGAAATACTGACCTAAAGGTCCATTTACCTGCCTACATTTTCTTCTGTTTTTTACTATTTTTCTTGATCACAAGAAAAAAATTGTTTTGCTCCAAAGAATCAGCTCCACTGATGACTTGCATCTACACCCCTCTACTCCAGATCTCTTTCCACTTTTGGCAGAAGAAATCTCAGCTTTTCTCTATGTGTCTAGCTGTCATTTCAGGTAAACCCCCCTTCCAAACCCATGTCTCTCCCATCAACCCCTATCCGCAACCTTCTCTCAGTCAATGTGAGCACTGCCATTAACCTTGTGCTCATACACCCAATCTGTAAGTCATCATCCATTTGAGTTTCTCTTAAGTCCTTTGAGCAACCTGGTCTAGTGGAAGGTGTCCCTGCCCATGGCAGGGGGTTGGAACTAGATGATCTTTAAGGTCCCTTCCAATCCAAACCATCCTATGAATCTGTGTTTAAGCACAGATTTTTCTTTAATATATGAATTTAGCACTCATTTAGAAAGTCTGCAATATATGTGCATCTTAATTTTAATTCATACAGGGTAGTATTTCCACAGTCCAATGATTTAATCACTTAATGCTTATACATATATATCAGGAAAATTTTAGTGTGTAGTTTTGAGTGTACTCTTTGCGTATGTGTAAGCAAAAATGGATTCTTCTCTTCTAGATGCGACATGCAATTTTGTTGACAAGGAACAAACCTCAAAACTGCCTTGCGAGGATAAGAAAGTCTTTTACTTATGAAGCTATCACCCACGTAACTACTCAACTGTGCTAAATCCTCAGCTCAGGACAACACACACTGAGGCACATAGCATGAAAACACTACATACACAGGCAATAAACCCGACCCAAATCCACAATGACATGTCAGTTTGTCAGGTTCCGTTGTACTTTCATTCATCTAGTTCAAGGGTAGAGTTTGCAAATCTGCAACGGGTTCTTCTGCTTCCCAAAAAAAAAGCAGAACTGGGATGATGCCCACTCAATGACTCCCGTTAAAACTATTTCACCACACACAAGGGAATTGGAAAATTGTGAGGAAGAAAATAAAAGGGAAAAAGAGACTTCCATGTCTACCCTCACCTCTAGGCAATGAAGTCAGGCTCCTGTTGCATGCTCACCCTCACCCATGACACTTGCACTCCTTTTTGTAATGACCTGTGCCTGAAAAGGAACCTTAAGAGCTAACTTCCTATCCCACCCCCCTCTCCTCCACCAACCTTGCCTTCACCTGGTGGGGAAGCACTCACCCCGTAGAGAACAGTTTGAAACCAAGCTTGGCTGGACATCATCAAGGTTCATGATCCACACACTGGTCTTAATAAGACTAGTAACACGATTCTGGTTCTTGATGTTAGGAAAAAATAGATTCGGTGTCCAAGTTACAGTTGGTTGAACACAGTTATTATGACATCCCTTAATAAAAACCCACCAATCTCTGGGGAGATTTCAAAACACACTTCTGTGTCCTTTTTAGAAGCACTGTGAGGAGCAACCAAAAATTGGTCAGACAAACCAGTCTTGGCCTAACATCCTCTCTCCAGAAGTGGCCAAAAGCAGATGACAATCTGAAAAACACATGAACAGGAGGTACAGAGTGCCACTGTCCCTTATATCACCTAAGCTCAATTCTGATAGCTCATCTCAGTTTATGCCTTCCTTACAGAAAAATCTATAGTGTCTCTTCCCCAGTACATCATATTATCCAATTACCTACCACACCTACTTGTGCTATGTTTTATCGCTAGAGATAGTGTGTTGCCCAGTACTGAAACAGAATGGACTTCCTAGATGATCTTTGGTACGCTCTATTTTCACTCCTCTTGTCACCAAGATCAGTTTAAAGAACAGGTGACAAACTTCAGTAGTAGTTCAGCAATTTCAGAGTTATGTTCCTTGTCAATTATGTCAGCTGGGTCCTAGCAATCTTTCCGTCTCCTTCACCTCTTGCCTAGAGCAGAGCAATAAATGGCCCACATCCCCACATCTACTACCCTCATATCTCTTGTTCAAGAGCAGAGTGCCCAGAGAGGTGGCTCAGATGACTTGTCAGCTATTCACATTGCTTAAGAAAGGCACAGTCTCAAAGGATAGAGTTATCATTACTGGTGTACTTACTGTCAGTGAAGTTTTTATGCCAGTGACATTAAAAAAATTAAGTATAACAAAAATGTTATAATTTTAACAGGTAAAATATATACCAGGAAAACATGAAGTTACAAAATGCTGCATCACAGTCTGATATCAAACACTCGTCTTTCAAGAAATTCTCTTTGGTGCATCCTGTCTTCCTCACTCTACATTCAGTATTGATTTTAAGGAAAAACATCATACTCCCTAATGGGTTTTCTGGTTAATGTTTTACATGCAAGTCTACAGAAAAAAAAGAAAAATACAGCACAGTTGGCTTATTTCCTTCCTTTTGATGAGAAAGCTAAACATTTATTCCTTTTTACATTAAGTTAGTGCTTAGGTATTGCAGGTCCCTTATTCTTGTGTTTATGTGGAAGTTTACAGGTACATTTGCACAGAATTGGCTGGATTTCTATACCACAGGAATACAAAACTTGAGAAACCAAATTGTCTGTCACAAGGTATCTTCTCAAGACAACAGCTGCCTATCCACAGATGCTGTTAATTTGTTCAAAAAGGAAAAAAACCCTCTCACCAAATATCCAAAAAGCAAAAAACACCCTGCAGCACTTTTTCCTAATTCGGGGGTTAAGTCATGGCAAGAATTTATTGCATTTATTTCCAATAGGATTCCAGCTAGGTATTCCTGCTCACAAAACAGCAGGACACATAAATTAAAAGCATAACATTCTCCACTGACCATCTACAGTGCCTCAAGTCCTAAAGCAGCGTGCAACTTTCTCCCCTTCCCCCAGGTACTCAGAACCTGAACAGGAAGAAGGGCCTGACTAATGGCTAGGGATGCCCAGTGAAACACCGATGAGTAAAGAAGCACAAAACTGTTGGCTTGAAGGGGCCCCAGAAGGTCATCTAGTCTGACCAAGCGGTGCTACTGCAATGCTAGATCAGGTCAACCATGCCTTTGGCTATACCTTTCCAGCAGGCTGCTGCTTAGGCAATCATCCCCCAGCCTGTACAGACAAAACCAGGAATTAAAATCTATCAACTGGCCAAGTGTTTTAACTTCTGAACTACTGCATATGAGAAGTATCTGCTATCATAATGTAGCCTTGTTTTATTTCACTCCTTTCCCCTACCTGTAATATTGAGTAAATTCATACCAAATTAGCACTTTTTTTTTTTCAAGTGAACAAATTTCACATTGAAATACTTTTTAAAAAGAACATTGAACTACAGACCCTATGGACTCCCTCAGATATAGGAAACTTCAGTAACTCTCAGTATAACTATTGTGGCAAGTTCAAAAACGATGGATTCTTTAAGAAAAATAAACTTCCACATTTTAATTCATCAACATACAGGTAATAGAGAGACAGACTCACAAACAGCAACATTTTGAGACTTGTGGAAAACCAATTACAGAATGCAGTCCCCAGTGACATTGGGTTTATTTTGAATATTGACTTTGTCAACAGAAGTTTCTCTGAAAGTGTATTTACTTTGTTAGCACACACACTTCACTAAATATGCATCGTGGGTAAGTTATGTTAATGACCTTGCAATCTGAAGAGGCATGGGAAAAACAAACGCTTCCAAACACCTGTCAAAGTAAGAAGAATCTGTCCAAGACTTGCGAGTCCCAGCATGGTGAAACCTCTTTCTGTAAATCCCTTTGTCACTCTTGTCCATTCTCAACTTTATAAGAGCAAGAGTCACATACATTACTGGAGAGTCCAGTCAAATCTCCATGTGTGAGTCTTAGGGAGAAACACAGCAACTAATGCTGTACATCATCATTTGCTTTCCTTAAGATAAGTTAACCAAACCTAGAAAAACACTGAAGAGAAAGCAACAAGAATAATCACAGATATTCCAAGATATCTTCAGAGAACTAAAATGCTTAGGCTGCTTCTGCCAGGAAGAGAGGTAACTAAGGAACAGAATAGGCATCTATGAAATCCTGAATGGTGTAGAACTGAAGGAAGAATGACTCATCAATAGTCTTCACAATATAAGAAATATGATGCTTTCATGTAAGTTATCAGGTCATTGGAGGGGGTGTTGTTCAAAAAGCAGTTGAACAAAATTTAATCAAGATAGGCCCCTGTGTTGCTGTGAAACACGTCAATGGGAATATAATTTCAACTCAGAAGCCCCTCAGTTATAGGTTAAGAGATGCTCAGTGAGAGCTCCTTGTCCATCTGTCCTCTTTTCTGTCTGTTGTGTACAACTCTGTTCTTGCCCAAGAGAAGATATTGGGCTGGCAGATCTATGGTTCAAAACAGTAGATCAATTCTTGGGCATGGCTATCAAATTTGATGCAAAATGATAATATGTGAGTTTCAATACTGAGAGATTCAGGTAATATGATCATATAAGTATGAATGGAAACATCTAGAACATTAATTTGCACCAAGCTGCTAGCTAAATATCCCTGATGATCTTCCATCAGATCTTGGTCTAGGTAAATAACTTACAAAGCATACTGTTAATCTGTAATCAAAGAATCATTTTAAAATGGAAAATTAACTTTGCCTTCCAAAGACTAAGAAAAAACATCTGGATGTTGTCTGCATACACCTGAGGGGCTGCCAGCTCAACATTTTTTCTAGAGACTGTTCAGTTCCCTCCACCTCACGTGAAAGGTGATGCCAAAACAAACTTCAAGTTCCAGTGGGGAGCACACTTCCAAGGCTCGGTGACGTCAGTAAGAGTTTGCTAGAAGACAGTTATCATATTTGAAATTCCTCCTGAAAATTAGCAAAGGCAGAAGTTAATTTTAATACATGAATATTGAGGAGTTTTCCATAAGTCTATGTTAACTAGTAAAGTGAAATCTGTCGCCTTTCTAGTCAATCATTATATTGCTGGCTTTGGGTGCTCCTTGTTGGAGGACTATTTTAGTTCAGGGCGATTTTGAAACAGTGTGTTCTCAAATAATTTAACACTGATGTTACAGTAGTAGATAACCTACTCAATATCTTACTGAATGAGAAAATTTTAGTTGTCCTGGCTTACACTGTTTATCTAACACAAATTACACACCGTTTTACTGAAAGTGAACAAACTAACATTGAGCTGAGCTCACAGGCTCTCTCTTGCCTTCAAAACCACTAAGATCATGCTCCTCGGCAGCAGGACCTCAAATACCAGTTTGCAAGGGCACACATAGGTATTATGTACTCTACTCCAACAGTTAAAAGGAAGACAACTTTTTGACCCAAGGTATGCACTATGATTTTAGTCTATCATTTCTCCAACACTACTCAATGCAGATACCACTAGCTATCAATATCAACTTTGGGCTGGAGTGGTTAGCAGGCTGCTTCTTCAGGGATGCATGACAGATGCCACTATCAGAGTCCTGGCTTAGTATCACCTCCTCTTATTTCTTATCCCAAATGGGCATACCTGGAAAGAATTTCTTCTTGGTTCAACAAGGCCTGTTTATATCTTCCCTTGACAGCAACGTAAGGCACCTACATGTTATCTCAGCCTAAAACCAACATTATGTTCCTCCTGCTGGAACACAGACAATTAAAAACAGGACAAAGATGTTCTGATGAGCACTAGTCACTCATTGAAGTTTTCTGAAATCTCTTTCACTTAGAAAAAACTTAGCTGTGAACTTTGATCTACATTTTACAAAAATACTAAAATAAGCTCTAGTAAAAAAATAGGGTATTCCTCCCTTTCTTCAAAGACATAAAGTTCTCTCTCCCCCACTCCTTCACACTGCCAGTGTTTGCTTTGCAGTTCTTCTGTCTTGATTGTTCGAATCTGGAGACAGGCAGCTGAAGGCAACTGGTTTGGTCTTTTAATTAAAATTTTATCATCCACAAGATACGTCTTAAGAATTATACCTAGAAACTCTATTTAAAAAAACAACCAACCACACCAAACCCCAACAACTCCAAACTGCAAGTACACAGTACAACCACCAATAAAACAAAAATTAAATCTCCCCACGTTTTCAGGATAACAGGTAACTATATGCACTTCTTCCATTACAATCTAATACTGACTCTAAATTAAAAAAACAGCATATAAATATAGGTTAAAAATTAACTATTTTGCCATTGATTCTTTTATCAGAAACCCAGAGTTATTCCCCGAGCAGATCCTACATCTCAAGCGTCAAGAGTGACGCTGTCTCCAGTTACAAAGCCGTCAGCCCAACACCACCTGTTAATGTGCAGCTACAAATTATCAACATGAAAGTCTGCATCCTGACTCACACAAAACATTGTGCAGACAACAACAAAAATCAAAGTCAAATTCTCATAAAAATAAACAACTCAGAGGCTTTCCT
>NW_010274447.1:325-18782 GCF_000690775.1 Eurypyga helias | reverse complement strand
CTAATTTTCTATTGGAATTTTAACAAAGCCACTTCAGATAATCCAGATAGCAGCAGTAGCGTGTGAATCTAAAACTCCAATACTGACATCTGAATATCACCTTCTGGGACATGCCCAGCACCTTGTCCAGCACCTTGTCCACTGGTGAGTCATTTAACTGAGCCACATGGATGATGCCCAAACCCAGCATTTTCACCCTCTGTATATTGTTATTCAAGACTGAAGGGTTTACAAAGCTTGTCTCATCTATTTAGGTTAGGCAAAGATCACCTCTCACTTTTATAATGCTTCGTACAATAGGGCATACAGGCTGACCGATACTGTAAGCCCTACCCAAAAATAGAAAGAGTGAGGAAGTGCAGAAGTAGTATTTAGACAAGGTGGACATAGCAGCACACATGAAGTGGTCAGAAGAAGGGCCCTCTGTGGTCCTCTGGCCCACAGGAAAAGAGTAGCACGTGTTACATGTGAATACAGTCTTCTTAGTCCACCGTTAGGATTGTCCACCACTAGGATGTATTATGCAACTCACTATCAACACAATACTGAGAGGACAAAAAAATTACACAGTTTTATTCTCTACAGACAGTGAAACACAACTTTCACAAAAGTCTCGGCAACCAACCTTCTCCCATGGCTTCTGCACAGTAGGAAATTCCACACTCAAAAATTACAAGCTGTTCTGGCCGCTGAACACAGCCCTAACTGCCACAACTTTCTCTCCCCAGAGAATGGTTACCTCTGCCTATCTTCAGTGCACCTATATTGCAGAAGCCAATTTCTGTGCACCACAGCCTCAGTTCAGCAATCTGTTTTATTTTATTTTATGAGCAGTATCGCTGGAGACAAAAAGGGCTTCTTGTACAGCTAAAGGTAGCATGGTCCAAATGCTCAGCATTGTGCAGAATTAAGAAACTATTAAGCAACAGGAACCATACACATATCATGAACTGTAGAAGAATATTAATCTCCTCTCCAAGAGATCACATGGACAGTTCAAACCCTGACGCTTCCCAACCACCTTTATCTAGAAATCCTGCCTCTGAAGGTCAGCGAAGATTTTAGTTTCAATTCACTGATGAAATCTTCACCAACACAGCTTTTATAAGGCATGGTCTCTTGTTTTTAGTGGATTAGACTCAGTATCACACACAGGTCCACTGAAGAACTGCTTATGCATAAATTATTCACAATATAACTCTACAACACATGAGATTACAACAGAAAAATGTATTGCTGGAGTTCTCTGTTACATACCTCTGTCATACATATCTCTATTTTACAACGGTCTTCGGATAGGCTCTGCAGAGAAACATGCTGTATTTCCTCTTATTATTTTTTGAATAATAATGACTTTATAAATTTCTTGCTGAGTCACATTCAGTTTTCAAAGAAGTTGAGAAACACTTGATTGACATAAGCTCAGGGAAATGGGCTTCCAAGAGAACAGGAAAAGTGGTTTGGGCAATCATAGGCCAATCATGTTGGCACTCATGCTAAAAACCTGTGCCACAGTTGCATAGAAGAATAAAGACATTGAGTTGTATTGAACAGAAGATGCAATTCAGTATAATCTTACCAAACTTATTGGGTCACCCTAATAAGACCGTTGATAAAAATGTATAAAATAATGAAAGTGATTTTCTAGAGAAAGGAAACTTAATAAACCTGTCCTGTTCAAGACTGCTGAAAGGCATCTTCTGTGATGCCACAGGCAAAGCTGTTAAAAAAGCTGCAGAAAATGAACCATGAGGTCAGGAGTCATAGAAATGGGCTGAAATTCAAACAATAATAAATGCCACACTCTGTACTTATGTATGTTGCTATATGTTACAAGTTTCTTAGCTGCATACAACAGAAGAAGCAGAGATGGCCGCTTAGGACTCCCATCAGTCAAGTCAGAGAGGACAAGAAGTAAACTTTTTCAAGGCTTTGGTGAAATGAAAGGGATTCTAGATGGTGACTTCTTACGATTGCAGGGACCAGCTCTCTGACCCAAGATTCCTTTCCAGAAATTGCATTTAATTCACACAGGAATTTACCATTAAAGTTTAAATGCTTCCTCAAAAGTAATTGAGACACGTTGGGCAGGGAACCTCTGAAAAAATACATCTGTAATTGTTATGGCCGTTGAACATAGAAAGCCCATTTCTGGGCACAGATAAAGCAGCCTGACTAGCTCACCAGTCCCATCTGCAGAAAATTTGTGATGAAGTGATAGCACAGTACTGATAGCCAGATCCTCTGCACTGAGTAACAGAAGAGCATCAGTGATTATTTCAGTCATGGCAGTGCAAATGTATTAGTACTCCTCCTTACAGAATTTAGGCCCCATGTCTTCAGATCAAGATAACATTATCTAGATGAGAAATTTTCATTTCAAAATGCATCTCTTCTTGGGGTAATACCACATTTCTTTTTTGGCGATATAGAGCTAACCAACTGTTCTATATTTAGTTGCCAGACACAGGTTATAACCACCCCAAGGCTGCTGTAGACTTCTGAGTGCAATGACCCTGCAGAAGTCTAAAGTCAAACCAATGCTCTGGTTTTTCCTGTCAAGCTGGATGGTTTTACTCGTGTGCTTAAATATTTTGCTAAGTCAGGCTTCAATGGAGGCCAGGATTGCAAATACATAACAACAGAAGCAGTGGGTCAGATCAAGCTACCAAACTAACATCATGCCTCTGAGAGTGGTGAACACTGGATAATACATACAAGACAAGAGCAAGCACATGATACCTGCCGCATCCGTTCCCTACTGCAGGCCTTAGAGATTTCCGAAACATACAGAAGCAATTTTTGATTTATTAATACTCAGAAGATCTCTTTTCCACTTATTTTTTCAGTGTCCCAGGGAACTCATGTTACGTGCTCCATGGTACACTACCTCCCTTTTATATATATAGCTGTAAAGCAAGACAGAGTCTGACACATTCCGTAATTTGCAGTCATTGTGTTTTTCACAGAAACTGCTGTACACCAGGTACAGATTACTCAGAAAACTTTCATTAAAAATAAAGCCAAGCTATTTTAAGTCCTCAAGGTAGATAAAGTCAGATTTTCAAAGTTAGTGCGAATCAACATATCCCTGAATCTACAGTAGGTCTGAGGCAACAGCTCTGATAGCCCTTAAGGCAATTTAACAATCAGCATGGGAAACTTACCTTGGCAGAGAGATCTGTTCTGAAGGGGGAGTTTACCTGGTGCACTCTAAAAGAGAAGTGGCCTTGATACACCACTTATGTGCATCTTGTCCAGTGATTTTTTCCCCCCCCTCTACAGAAATTGGCAATGAATGCTGCTTTTCAGATCCAAATTAGGATAATTTGATTTTAGGGAGATTTTAGGAGAAGAATCCCTCCAAAAGTCAGCAGTAAGATGAGAAAAAGAGTGAGGTCACTTTGCTAGTGATGAGAACTGTAGGAAATTATAGAAGCATGCATTGTTGACCCATTTCAGCATAATTTTTTTTGTGTGTGTGTGTGTGTGAGATGAATACATACAAAATACTGCAAAAAGCGCCATTCACCCATAAAAGTCTGAGTGCTGGGTTATGCTTAATATTTCACGTTTTAAAGGTTTCTCGTGTTTTAATTTCTCTCACAGATTCCAGTAGAGAGATACATATATTTGCAGACACAGTTCTTCCCATAAAAGCTCTAATAAAATGTATTTACATTAACTGCTATTTTAATATTTCACTTTATGAAAGCCGCCCAAACAAATATCCTTTGCCATTAAAAATAAGAATTAAAAAAGTAATTCTCTAATCTGGTATTTTAATTTTAATCACAATGTATGCAGAAATATTTTTTAATTATTCTGTCACTCTTATCACATTTAAAATATGATCACCTCTAAACACTTAACCATGAGCAAACTACAGAATATAGAATCATGGAATCATAGAATAGTTTGGGTTGGAAGGGACCTTAAAGATCATCTAGTTCCAACCGCCCTGCCATGGGCAAGGACACCTTCCACTAGACCAGTTTGCTCAAAGCCTCGTCCAGCCTGGCCTTGAACACTTCCAGGGATGAGGCATCCACAGCTTCTCTGGGCAACCTGTGCCAGTGCCTCACCACCCTCACAATAAAAAATTTCTTCCTTAGACATAGTCTAAATCTACCCTCTTGCAGCTTAAACCAGTTACCTCTTGTCCTGTCACTACAGGCCCTTGTAAAAAGTCCCCCCCGAACTTCCTTGTAGCCCCTTCAGGTACTGGAAGGTGCTATAAGGGCTCCCCCGAGCCTTCTCTTCTCCAGGCTGAACAAGCCCAACTCTCTCAGCCTGTCCCCATAGCAGAGCTGCTCCAGCCCTCTGATCATCACCGTGGCCTCCTCTGGACTCGCTCCAAAATACATTTGGAAATTTTCAGAGGATAACTAAAAGAAACTCTACACACAGTTCCAGTTTTTGTCCAGAGTGGGATCTGCATCTCTGGATTGGGAGTTATCCTTTCAGCCAAGGAGGAGTCAGCTAGGAGGTTGTTCCCACTTGGCAACACTGAGAGAAACTCTGTGAAGGTACAGGAATCCTCATCGCAAAGCAGGAACTCTCTCTGCAGCCAACCATCTTTGTGGAGTCAAAAGCCACAGCGTTATAGACATCAGACCATCTCAGAACTTGGGAAACAGAACTATCAAATATACTTGGTCTATATCATATCAGAAAAAAGTTTACCCTCATTCCACATACAATAAAACTTACGATTTTGTAGTTACCAATTATGTTATCAGAATAAGAAAGTGAAAATATGTTAGCGTAGAAACCTTACCTATGTTCATAGCAAATAAGAACTATTCATCCATTTCTCATGCATGCCAGTTACTTTGAGTTTTTCTTTCTTACATAAGACCCTTGCTATAAATGTCAATGAAATTTTACACAGGTACATGTAACTAGACTATACTACTAACACAGTAGTTTCACTGGTACCTACCACAAATTTTATTATCACTGGAAGATTAGTGAAGATGCTGCGACTGTGTACAGAAATAGAATAAATTCACTCTTCTTGGCAAGGGTTTATAAGTGAGTTCCAGTTAACAGACTAATTCTGAGAAAATGAAACAGCTGCAAGAGTGGCTACCTTAAATAAGATGGCCTGGTTTAATCATTGTCTATGCTGCTGTTGAAAGGCAGACTGCAGACATTTCTGTCTGAGATTATTATTTATCACTAAAATGTGTACAGCATGAAGCAGTACAGAAGTCTCCATGAATTTTTATATACACCAGAACACACACAGTTGACTGCCATTCACCTTACCTTTCTGCTGCTGAGAGTAATATCAGGTAAGCATTCCATTCACATGCTTCCTCGTATGACTAGGTTCTCCATGAAAAGAAACATAACAACAAGAGATTGAGTAACAGTCTACTAGTCCAATTTAAAACCTTGCCTGCCTTCTTTTGACTGACTTGGACTCAGATGCGAACCAAGTCAGAAACTGTATTTATTTAAAGAGAGCTTGCTAAATTCTTCACCTTAGTGCTCCACTTCATCTTTTCCTTCAAATGGAATGATTTCACATTTTCATATGTTCTCACTGAACACATCTGCAAGAATTAAACACAGACAGCTAAGCCAAATCTGTAACAACATAGAAGATGCTACAGCTGATGGTAAGAAGAATAAATAATCACTCACTTTATTTTTCCCCCTGAATTTTGATCTAACAGTACAACCTTTACCAAAGATGCAAAGTACATCACTGCAAAAAGTAAAAACATGAAGTCAGTTGCCAAATGAGGAAGAGCAGCAACAAGCACTGCAATCCCATTTGCGGAACCACTGGGCCTTTGTAGACCTGATCCAGTTGTCCAAAGCCACCTACCTGTCCTTGACAGTAGTGCCACAGGTGAGGTGTTTAGACACCTGGTCAGGCCCCTTAGTACAAGGCCGGCTGTGTCTCAGGAAGAGCTATGACATCTCAGTCCTACGCTTCCAACTTCAAAAGCGTACATCGTTGGGATGCGGTTAGGTGTAGCCAGTGCAGCCAGCTGCTGAAGCACACACCCAGTCTCCCAGCGAGCGTCTGACAGCTGATGTTGCTGTAATCATCAACCCGCAAGCCTTAGTAATCCAAAGTTGGTTTAGAACTGTTGTGTGTATCACTATGGGAAAGTGCCTTTGGACCTCACAAACACCAGTTAGAAATTTTCCAGATGACCATCCAGCCACTAGAAAACTTTCATTTGTTAGAAGTAAAGCCTTTTGGAGGCACAGTAGATCAGGTGGACATTTTTATAAAAATATAAACAGAATATGAGACTGACTACAGTAAGTTCTGATTGACCTGAAACATTTTTCCAGAATTTTGCCTTTTAATTACTTCTCTTGTTGAAGTGACACTTTCAAATAAGCAGGAAATAAGATTCCCACTAACTTCCCATCAGCATGAAAGTCAGTTGCCAACCAAATTTCTAAGCAGACAAGCAGCAAAGTTTGGAAGGAGTCTAGAGAGGATGCCCAGAAGACTATCTTTCCTGTTTTAACACGTAATCCTGTGATAGGCAGCAATGAAAGTACTGTTTTAAGTCACACATCTGTGCCATGATTTTTACCTGTCTATGGAATACGTGCTGGTAGCGGAAAAGAAGATATGCCTACTGTTGTCAAATACTCATCAGTTTTGATAATACATGGAATAGACAGATAGAACTGCTGTCCTCCAGAGGCAGAAAGAACATAACTGATCATCAAAGAATGAATGAAAACACTTGGCAGCCAGTAGACAAAGAACAAAAGAAGAAAAGAACAAAGAAGTCCAGACATTTAGAAGTATTGTGCTTTGGTCCTATTCTCAGCAATGGCAATTCCTCTGCAACTGGTCGAATAGGAGGAAAGAAAGAAACCAACAACCAGAACTGGAGAGGAGATAGCAGAAGGTGGTTCACCCAACCTGCAGACAAGCGTACACGAAGTATGCATACAAACATACAAAAGGATCACTCATCATCAAAAGAAGGCAGACTATCCTCTTCAGTGATTCTATACTGAAAGAACGAGTGAAAAATAAAAATCCTGTAAGACAGAGAAAGGGTGGCAGATTACAAAAGGGAGTGGTGGCAAGAACAGAGGACACTTCAAGGGATACAAATCTGGTATGTTGCACCCATGCCATGCCACTACCTCCTTCACTCATTAGAAATGTTGAACACTTTTTGGGGAGAGTTAGGAACGAGGCATTCAGAGAAGCAGCACTGCCCAGCCCAACTACCGGCTACAGATAAAATAACTAAGGGCTGCATTGAGAGATGCTGCCAGCTGTTTTGCTCCTGAACAGCCTGTTAACCAGAAGAGGAGTTATCAGGGCATAATCATTTATTTCTATTGAATTAAAAATAAAACATGGGAGATTTTCAGAAAATTTGGGTACTCTTTTGCCCATTGCTATCTCCCCATCTGAAACACACCAAATATTCATCTCACTGATGTCAGTGGAGTCTTTCCAGGAGCAAGACTTGCATCTTCTCCTGGAAGATGACTTCTGAATTTGTATGACTACATGTATGAATTTCACATTTCTGCACTGCGGCTGGAAGTGCAAAAAGGTACAAAGTTTTTCCTGTTGTAGCATTGAACACTGTTTTGTATTTTAAACTCTCCCGCTAGATTTTGCAATAAAATGCTGTTCTTCCTTCAATGATAAGAAGTGATACACAAAAATCCAGAGCAGTTCTTGGTAAGCACATTAAAAAATAATCACATTTATCTTCTTCATGTTCTGGCATTCAGTTAGAAAGCTAGCACTTTTAAATGTTCTTACAGTATGTATCCAAATTCAGAGTTAACCTGATCTCTCTCCTAAAAGTTTCTGAAGTGCACAGAAGTTTATTGCTGCTCTTCACCACTCGGATATTCCTAAATCTGCCTCATGACAATTTCTTGTAGAAGTAGCTCACAGACAAAACTCAAAAGACCATCATACATGTCTAGTATCTGGTTTACAATATGAGTTACACAATCTGACACACCTTGCAACTGTAAGAAAGTTGCCTCCATTTTCCTTCATTTTGTTCCAGCGGATCCTGAGCAGCTGTATCACGAGTTCCCAAATAAAACAAGAGTATGTTGAAGACATACTTCTCTCAATTGTTGTTTAACATGATGTATGCCAAAAAAAAAAAAAAAAGCGCATCATAACACACCAATTTGTCAACATGCATGTATCTTAGACTCAGATAGGTAAACTACATTAGGTATTGACAACAGAGAATAAAGGTGAGCATGGCAATTAAGGGTCATCAGGCAACCATCTGCATTAACCATGCAGGAAACCAGTGTTCTCTGATGTGACTAAGATAAGGTGTGAGCTACAAGGTTCAGAGCTCTTTTCAATTCCAAGTTATCTGTAGACTATTTGCAATCAAATGAAAATAACAATAAAGTTAACATAAAAGGATGACCTTAAAGGAGTTGCTTTTAGCCGACTTTTCAAATCTAAGGTGAGGCCACAGCTGTCTTACAGGTCTAAGGGGAAAGAAAAAATATCTTTGATCTAAAAATAGCCTCTTGTATAAATCTGGTGGAACCCATGGAAATGATTCCCTTCTTTGAAGATAACTCATTACTGAACTCTTTGAACTGTAGGAATGATCCCTAAGCCACTAAAATGCCAGAGGGCCAAAAAAGATCTGTTTGTGCATCAGTTGTTCTACTTAATGTGTATGGTCAAACAGTAAAACGGCCAACAAAGGAACCTTCTGAGTTGATAGAGTAGGAAAAAAACAAACAAATGTAAGCCCAAAGTCTAAAACCGTTGGTTTTAATTATTTTTAAGAGAGTTTCTTGCCACCTGCTAGTTTTAATTCCTGAACTCTATAAGCATGTGTTGGGACAAAATGGTTGGTATTACGACAAAACCCAGGAACACACTGAAATACAATACTTTGTTCCACATATATCTGTTAGGGTGCAAAGCCCCAAGAGCAGCATCTAGATCTAATTCACTGCGGGTTCTTACCAGAGGTCATACAATATCCCCATGCTTTCTGGTTGAGTGTGATACTAGTTAGTCATGCTAATTTTTGTTACTGATTATTTTATGGTATTTCACTTTCTTAAACCTCTGGCTTCATACCTGAAAGAAGTCATCTGATATCTCTAGCGACAGAGTGAACAGAATCTAACTAAAAAATTATGAAATTTTTTTTTAAGACTGGGACAACTCTTGTCTTGAGCTTGAGCCTTAGCAATATCTACCTAACACACGGTTTTCAATCTACTAATGGTGTGAGAAACAAGTTCTGTTGCTCACTCCAAGCCCACCTGAAGGATTAGAGCAGTAAAAGGTAGCTCTGTCACAATGAAATGAGCAAAAATGCCAGAATGCACCAAAGAAGCTCTTGCACCAAATAAAGACATTTATACAAAATCAATTTTCAAATAAAAAACTGCCGTTAAGATTAAATTCATTCCCATACACCAGGTACACAGAGCTAATATACTACGTGAGTCCTCTCCAATACTCTATTTTGGGCCTGGATACAGGAGCACACGCTGTCATTTCACACTGTATCCCAGTATTACAACAATTTTGATTGTTATGCCCTGTGTGGTGGTTTTGGGGTGTTTTTTCTTGTTTTGTTTTGGTGGGGCTTTTTGGTTTGCATTTGATATTTTTGTTGTTGTTTTGGTTTTTGGGGGGAGATTTCTTTTCTCCCCTTTTTTCAAAGCTCTCTTCCGGACAAGACAACTCTCCCAGCAAGGTCCCTTTCCTGTCTTATAGTAAAAGCACTGATTTAGGTACCAACATTCTGCCCCAACTACCATGATACAGCAACAAGCCAGCATGATTTGAAAAACAGAAAAAAACGCACATGAAACTAAGATATTTTTTTTTCCTTTCAAGAGTATAGAGCTTGCACTGGCAAACTGACTGGTTATCAGTCTTCAGTTTTCCCAGACAAATATTAGATACTTCTCTCTTGCTCTCTAATATTAAAATACATATATCTGCTGTTGTCGTGGGTGGAAAATAAAAGTATAGACTATTAGGTGACTTGAGGCAGCAGTGGATACATTACTACTACTTCGAAACACAGAACGCCATCTGTTTCTTGTTGCTGTGAAACTCATGTGTAATTGAATTGTTTTAGAAGCTCATTAAGACTACCACAAATAAATTCCAGAAATAGCATGTTCAAGACACTTGCTACAATCCGCAAAATTTCTTAGCTCCGAGTTGCAAGCTACATTTTTGTTATATAGCTAAAAGATCTGGATAGAAATCACTAGATTCAGACATCACATCTTCCCCAAGATGTCCCAGAGTCATTGGCACCCTGTGCCACCAACACAAATCTTTTTTTTTTTCCCACAACATGCCTCTCTACCCACCTGCCCCTTTAGCCTCATTCCCTCCGGCTAGCTCCACTCCCTTTGGCTAGCCCCACTCCAGGCCTCCTTCAGCCCATAACAGATGTTTCTTCCACAACCATCCCAACTTAGGCTAGATTAATTACTTTCTTTTCACTTCAAAATAATGTCTCACTCTGCTTAGCCCATCTCAGATCTTCACTTCATCCACTTCTCTAAACATCCTCCATGGGGATGGAAGTGCTGTCCAGCAGCTGCATCCCCTGCACCACATGCACAGCCCACAGCAACACATTCACGAGACCTTAAGAAATCAAAACTTTTGAAATGTCTTGCTACCCTGGCCTCCCTTGCTTTGCAATCTGAGGCAAAGGGAAGCAGCCTGAAACGAGGCTGTGGCAGGTAGTCATCTCCTCCACAAGTCACAACACTAGCTGGCACGTGAACACAGCTCTTGCCTGCTACCACATGTGAATGGTTTTATTCTGAAACAGAACATACCACCTTATCCTGAAAGTTTGTGTTATTTCCCAACATAGTTAAACACGTGTTTAGGAAACAGCTTTCTTTGAGACAGGACGTAGTAGTAGTGATTCATCAGGACAGGACTCTTTGGAATGGATGGATTTCAGGGATATGATCTCAGATCAAAGAGAAATCCACAACAGCTAACACTCCAGGAGGCAGGGGACTCGTGGAAGAACCTCTTCAAAGTCTTACAAAACTGAACTGAACTTGGGTTTCTCATCTGCAGAAAACTCCCTCGCCACCACGTTACCACCTACCAGAAAACACCCTAGCCACCACGTGACCACCTACCCTGGGGTCTTTTTGTTTCAAAAGAATTTTGATTCACTTTGGAAATGAACATACATGAAAGTTAAAAGTCTCACGTTGCCCTTCCTTTTCTCAAAGAAAGACTGGCACAGTGGCTTGATAAGTTGCATTTCATAAATGGGCACAATGATGATTAAACATAACTGCAGAAGAACGATGATCACTGACAACATTCAAGTTCGCAGTGCCTTCAGACAGCCTTCCAAATCTGTGACAGAGGGAAGAAGAAAGCCTCTTTTGCTGTCCCTGTGGCGAAATGGCTGACCTAAGAGCAAAGGGAAAGTAGAATGCTGAAAGCGGCTCCAAAGCCAACTTCAGAGACCTTGTGCGCAATTCTGCGTTTGATTAAGCTGATTTTTTAATAGCACTAAAATGTAGGCTGCTGATAAGTATATCACTATTTTGATTAAAATGTGCATAAAACAACAAATCCACCAAATATAAACACATAGTTGTAATGAAACCTAACATTTTACAGCTCTAGATGCAAACTGGATTTAAACGCAGTTTGTCCTAGGCTGCTGAATAGCTTGTTTTCTAATAGCTACATTGCTTCAAAACTCCATTCTGCCCATTTCAGCTCACTGCCTTACCTTGCAGCAGACATTACTGACCCTCCTAATGCAGATTTTCTCAGCTAACTCTTGTTTCTTTGGATTTCTTATTTAAACATAGTTTCATAATATCTATATACATGCTCACACTTGGCTGTATTCCCTGTGAATTCTGTGCTGGAGACCAGCACAGCCCAGACGTTTGCAATTTCTGCTCCACACTTCCATGCTATGAAACCAACTGACATTGGTCCAGTTTTCCTGTCCTTTTAGAGAGAAAGCTGCCTCTTCGGATGCAGTATGAATCCAGTGCAAGAGATCAATTCATGGTAAATCTACATCAAAATGTGTTCTGTATTTTTAAAGTGAGTAACTCACACAATTAAGAGCTTAATGTTGAGGCTGATTCTGAAGTAGCACCATTTAGCTGAGGGGCTTCTCAGAATAAATCCGAGATCTACCTTTTCTATATTCAAGACATGAAATACTTGGCACTAGATGGCCAAATGAGTAGGTAGAGATATACAGGATTTTTTTTAACAGTTCTCTAGAGTGACTCTCTATTCACAGTCAGAGGTAATCCAAAGGAACAGAATGTCTCTAATACATTTTGTTCTTTTATAGCTGACAATACAGGTGAGAAAGACATTTATAAATAATTGGAAGCTGAAGGCTGGGGCAGTGGTTGACAAACATGGTCGACCTGCAAGCGAAAAATAAAGCCCATGAGCAAATGGACTAATGGTTCTTCTCAAGTGGAGAAAGTTACCTGCACTAGCCGCTACCTCCAGAATGCTGTGCAGCATGCCATATTACTCAGAATTAATAATGTTTCTCCAGACAACACTTCTTCCACAAACAGAAGAAAAGGGGACTTAAGCTTCACAAGCCAAAAGTACCAGTGATTTAGGGGAGTCATGGGAGCTTCTATAGAATTAGCTCATCGTACTTTATGGCCTGTGAGAATTACCCCTAAGAAGGTGCTCTCAGAGAAGCCAGGGGACAGTCAGCTGCTGACTGATGATTTACTGGGCTAGAAACACACCTACTAAACTAGGTCAGAGTGAGACAGTACTGCATAAGAGATCATCAGCTGGCAGTCGTTACTGTAAGATCATGACCTCAGCCACAAAATGATGCACTTCAGACACACATGCTGCGTTCCACAATGCTCTGCACTTATCCGATTTATCGTTACGTCAGTAAAGATGACTGTTGATTTTCTGAAGCCATAATCCTGCTACCAATGACTTACTTTGAAGTCCAGATAATACTGGGTTTGGTTACCATGACAACAGTCCCCAAAAGGAGTTAAACTCTGCTACACCATAGAACACTTCACATGCTATTTCCTAGCAACCACACAGGTAAATACAGCATTCGCTGAAGGCAATTTTAGAAAAGTTACATGTATGTTAAAGATAATTCTACAAATTTCACATACACCATGCATCTTTCACTTTGGGCTACACTGAAAAACCCCGTAACTGGGAGAGACGTGAATCTTTCGGAACAATAAAAGGGGTGACCAACAGGCAGACAGGAAATACAGGCAGAGAATGTTCTACATGGAAAATAAAATACCCTGAGATCTGGCAGCAGTGCAGGTGATGCCAGAGGACAATTTAACTCAATGTACGGTTTCCTTTCCACCTCTGGTACCCCTTCACACCACTACTTACAAACTTTCATCAAATCTTACTCTCCTGAACTTGAATTTTTGAGCAACAACACTTTTGAAAGAGCATACAGATCATCCAAAATGAGAGTACAGGAGTCACGCAAATAGCTGGTCTGCCTTGTACTATGAAGTTTTTAATATTAAAATAAAAATCAACGACAAACCAACGCCCCAACTCTGCTTCTTCTTTGCATATAGGACCAAAGTTTATGAATACTGCAACTGCTGGTTGCATTAATCTGGCAAGTTTACCCAGGAGAACACAGCATTTCAGAAATCACTAGGATCTAGAAACAATACTCCTTTTAAGTTCTACAGGCGTTAGATATTATTACATAAAATTCAGGACTACTTCACAGAACACTACTAAGTTACTGAAAATGTGCGTTTTTTTTTATGCCTGCGCTGTACAATCCAGCCTGGTGCAACTACCTGATCTAGGAACCCTCGGGCATAGAAGATATACAGCATCCTGTCTGAATTAACAAACTCGGGGAGAAGTTGAAGGACCTCCATCAAAACACGAAACATGTTTGTGGGTCAAGTGCTTAAATGCTCACTACAGCACCGGGCAAGCTCATCACCTCAGTGCGACAGACGTCCCAGGCACAGAGGTGCCTCTCAAGTCACCTGAAAGGAAGTGTCTACCAGAGACGTTTGGTAGCCTTGTCTCTCTTTTAGACTACCCACAGAGCAGGTATGATGTTTAGCTAAACCTGCTCAATTACTCTGCTGCCAAAAACACTACTTAAAGTATGATAGATGCCTAGATTATTCCTTACCTGAAGGAGAGGAATGGGAAACCATGTTCCCATTTTCTGTATTGCACCCTAGTGATCATTAAGCATTCTCAGCTGCAGGAATTCCAACCTAGCTCCCGCATCCTGAGAGCATCCAGGGTATATGGCACAACTTCTCAGCTTGGCAGACTTTCAGTTAGCCGTGTGGTCAGTTTTATCTGAAATCCCTCTGTTCTGCATTCCGCATGATCATAGAGTATTAGAAGTTGTCAAAAGATCCACATCAAGCTCCTCAGAAGGTAAAATCTCAGCCTCCTTTTGTGCATAGCAAATGGTAAAAAGCAAAAAACAGATGCTACTAAAACTGTTTACCTAAAACCGTTTGGTATTTTGGGCACTGGAAGCAAATGTTCCAAAATAACATTTTACTGGAGGACTTAGAGGGGTGCAGGAATCCTGAGACACCTGTTGACTCTCTGTGCTGAAGCGGTCGAGGCTCAGTGTTCTCTTACAAGCTTTCAACATTTTTCATTTCCTATACAAACTAAGGGAGAAGGAAGCATTTTATATTTAATGATATAGACATCTATCACCCAGAACAGTTTTGGAAGCCCAGCATGTTGTGTGTTGTGTGACTCAATACTGAGTAAGTTTAATCTTCCAGGCTGCTCTGTTTCCTTTGCCAAGTGGTTTATTATTTTCTGAAGAGATTATTTTCTCCATTCTGTAACACTTCTCCTATCTAGTGTTGCTTAAGAGCACAACTACACTGCTTGTTGAAGTTTACTTGCACCATTTACGGGAGGAATGGAAAGGTCAGATATGGAGGAGCAAATCTTTGCAAAGTGTATTCATTCATACATTTTAGTGTATTAATCTCAGAAGTCTGGGCTTAGACCAAGAGAAGCACTTCTCTACCAGTGATTTTCTTTATGGCAAGAGCTATTCAGGCCAGCAACTCTCAGAGAACAGATAGCCTAAATTAAAAAGGCCCTACACTGTAACACAGTTCAACACTTTTTGTCCTGCCCAAATTCTTTTCTACCAGATTTGGACCCCCAGAGTATGTTCAAGAGGATTCCGATGCCTTAGTTGCCCTGTTGGGTTGTGAAAAGGACCTTCATCACACTAAATAACAGAGCTGGGAGGGCTTTTTCCATGTACCCTGCATCTGGTATGTTCCGCGTTGTACAGAACATAGGAGCAGCTAGTTAAACAGTAGTAGTACACTCCAAAAAAACAAAGAGTGTGGTGAGTTTTCTTACATATGATACTACGTTAAAGAGAAGAACCACATTTGAAATCAAGGCAATGCTTAGGGTTGCATTTCCCCAGGACCTGTGGACGTGATGCAACTCCCAGTACCTGGATTTCTCAATGCTCTCCATAGCATTTTGCATTTATATTTGGCAGCTATGTCTTTTTCCCCTATCCCCCAAGATCTACCAAAAATCATAAAAGCTAGGTGCTTGCCATATTGGGGTGTATCCTTCTCCTCAGTGTTTCCACCTTGGATCTTAACACAGACCAGCACTGGTAAAAGATATTGTCCCATTCTATTTATTCTTATTTCTGAGCTTTGCCTCCAATAATTGTTTTGAGATAGGAAAGCCTGAAAACTGTCAAACCCTATTCCTAGTGTGACTAACTTTCAAGACAGGTTCATAAACAGGTTTTTTTCTTCCACTAACAGAGCATAAGAAGAACCAAGCCATTACTACCTGCTATTCTTGTCATTTCAAGAAAAAAAAAAAGATAATCAACAGAAGACTGCACTAGGCTGTATGTTAGCAACAAGAGCCTCAAAATTTGCTTGTAGTCTTTAAGTCTGGCTAATGTTTAAGTATCAAGATCTTCAAGATAAGCATATCTGTGCACGCACTTTTGCTTGTGATTTGTATTTGGCCATAAGTAAAAGACGCCATTTGTAAACACACATAAAGCAAACTTACTATCTTCAAACCACCAAGAAGTGTTGAAGAAGCTTTTTCCTTCTTTCTAAAGAGCTGGTGCTGTTGTACTTTAGAACCTGCAATAGCTGAGCAATAGGTCACACAGCCATTATACACTCAGTATCATCTCATGCTCAGTGTTACGCTTCACTGATGTAAGATAAATGCCTTTATCTTTACATAAAGCTGATGTAGGCTTTGGGATATTAATACTACTAGCTGTTGTGATACTGCTTGGTTTTATTAAGGAGGGTAGGTGGGCAAGGAAGGTCTGGTTTTAGGTCAAGGGTTTCTGCCCAAGTACCACTGTGGGTCCTACCCCAAATTAGGGCACAGATGCATCTCATAATACTTAACAAGTCCACTTAAGATCTTTGTCAGTCAACCTGTACATATTTGGTACCAAGATTTTGAGATCCACAAGGAAACTCAAACATGCTAGAACTGCTGAATGATTACTCAAAACCAGTGTAAGCAGGATGCGACCAACATATCCGAATGCTCTGAACAATTCAGAACTTTTTGTTAAGGAAAGGAGAAGAAAATGAAACAAAAAAACCTGTCTTTGTAACACTGACCTCACCCCAGTGAACAGAGATCAGATGGATTTAAAAAGTAAGGTTTAGGTAAGCATAGTATTTTAAGTGACATTGGATTGGTTCTGGTTGGTTTGATTGTTGTTTGTTTGTTTTAAATTTGAATTGCACTGGGTTGAAATCATTACAGGTCGATTTCTTTTAACACCAGTTTAGTATTAAGGTATGGATGAGTTTTAAAACATTGTATATAGATAGGGTCAAACACAACACTTGATTGTTTAAACAGCTAAAGAACAATTTAGAACAGAAAATGAAGACAAACAAAGCAGCATGGTTTAAGTTGGTTGAGTAGTTACACAACTGGAATATTATATTAATACATAATAGTGCTAACAGTCATTTGACCTGTGTATTTGTTTTGTTTCCTGAATACAGTTAGAGGAGAATTCACCACAGCTAATATGTGCAACCAAGCACTACAGAAGTTAAAACCATGTGGTGTTACTAGACACTTTGTCTGTAGCAAAATAACTAATATTTTTCTTCATTTTTGAACTTCTATGTAAATAAATATTGTTATCATGTAGTATAGGAGAACCATATTCCATGCTTTTCCACTTCTTATAACCTGTTGGGTATCAAGAACTATTTTGTCTTTATGATAGTTCTGTAATATTCCAACCTTGCTTTGGTCAGAAAAATACTCAAGTCTGATATTTAGCTGTAGGAAGTCAGGCCAGGAGTACCAGCAAGAAAGGAGGCTCTAACTCAGCCTAAAAATTATATAAAATATTTTACAGTTCTTAATTCATATAACACTGGAAACATTTCTACTGTATCATTGAAGCCACTGCTAAATAACAAAAAATAATTTAAAAAAAACCCCAAACATTATTTTCCTTAGGTGCTTGGGACTGTAACATTGTAAAAATAACTGCAACTATCCAATATAATATTACAGTGCCAATTACAAAGTTCAAAACCATCTGAAATACGTTCACTTTCAATAGTCAGAAAGTTGACAAATATATTCGTTTATGAGAGCACAGGATGTAATAACAAATAATAAACAATTAGAACAGAAAAGGGCATTACCACTTAAACAAAACAATCATATTTTCAAATCTCAAGTTAAGAGAATTGTGCAAGAATTATTTTGCTCTCCTCTACATTAAAAAAACCGACATATGTTGTCTTAAGAATTCTGCTCTGAAATGTAAAAAAAACCCCATCCCAAAATCCAAGAAATACAATAATTTTTATTCCAGTCCCAATCTGGCTTCGTCCCTATCACTGATTATGCAGCTTCTGAATGAGTAGAACAGTCAATGTAACTGCAGCCAATTCTGAGTTTCTCAGCATTTGAACAAACAAGCTAACTATGGGTTGTGGTGGTGGGTTTTTTTAACCTGTGATCTCTCTCCCTTCTGATTTCCTTAGATGATTTCTGGATTTTATTTAATTATAGGAGATTACATAATATTTTCTTAGTTATGTTCTATCAAAATACCAGGAACTGTTAAAGCCCATGGAATTATTTTGTGACATGATATCTTGCTTTATTAGTACAACAGAAAAACAACCTAGGGCGCAGCTGGGATCATGACACCGTTTGTCTTGATAACAAGCTTCGGAATAGGGCAGCACAACAAAATTTAATTCTTAGAAAACTTTCAGGGAGGCTAAGAAAAAATCTGCTCTGATATTTTAAAAAAAAAAAAAAAAAAAAAAGGAAAGAAACATCAAGCGCGATCATCTCCTTGAACTGCTCAGCTTGCCGCACGGGTGATGTCCATAGGGCCGTAGTGGCAACGACCCGCTGCCT
>NW_010274447.1:0-284 GCF_000690775.1 Eurypyga helias | reverse complement strand
CCGCCTCTGACAGGTGGCAGCAGTGGCTGCCTTAGCACTGAGAGAGGGACCCCAGCCTTCCAGATGTGGACCGGGATGACCCTACGGATGGACACAGCCCTTGTCCGTCCCCTAGTCCTGCACCAGCAATTTTTGCCTTTGTGTGTAAACCACAGCGGTTCGGCTCTCAGCCGAGCATCCCAGCAGCAACAGCTCCTTCTAACCAGGTACGGGGGCGGGAAAAGGGGTGTGCGTGCGAGGAAAACCCAACAGCGAGCACGGGCTTTACACTGCTGAGATTTAAG
>NW_010274446.1:0-810 GCF_000690775.1 Eurypyga helias | reverse complement strand
AGTCACATGAAACATCTTTCTTTTTATCTTTTTAAAATAAGAAAAAAATCTTTGTTCTTTTTAATCTGTGTTAGTTGGGTAAGGACTGTGTGAGATGTAAAACTTCAAAGCATGCCTGATTCATCTGATCCATTATTTAGCAAAATACTTTTCCAAAATGCTTGAGAGTAGCACTGTCAAATGGCCGAGGGATAAACTCAATGCTAATTGCAAGCACTTGGGTCTTTTTAATTGCAAATACTTGAATAGCTGAGAAGACAGTAAGCATGAGATGTTCATGAAACCAGCTATTGTAAGTTTAGATTCCATAGCTGAATCAGCTGCTGGGCATCACAGAATTTCCACCAACTCAGAAGAGTGTTTTTGGAAAACAATCGATTTGGCTTACAGCCCCATAATGGTTGACCTTAGTATATATATGTAATATTTAAAATTTATATTTGGTTCTGCTTCTATTGATTTCCATTTTTGTGTGCAAGGTAATTTTTAAGCTTCATTGACTACTGTGTTGTCTCAGATTAATAATTTACATTTTCCTGAAGAGAGTTTAGCCCATATTTCTTCCATTCGTATATTTTCTCTAGAGACATGTTAAGCAAGTCTTAGAAGAACATCATGTCCCTTTGCCCTTTATTGCTCAGATGAATTAAAACATTAAGAATACACTTTTAATCAGAAATTGACAGTCTGTCTGAGACATATGGAAAAAAAGAGACACTACAATTGAACGCACTTAATGTCATTGCCCACCATGCAATATTTCAGAAACATTATGTTACCACGGCTGGGACATTTTGGGAAATGCCTATG
>NW_010274445.1:7638-7924 GCF_000690775.1 Eurypyga helias | reverse complement strand
CCCGTTTCCCCTCAAGTTACTTCAAGAAATCAGATCTGTCAGGACGGGCGAAAAAAATGCCACTTCCCAACTAACAGGCGGAATCCAGCCCAGATTTTCAGTCCTTTCTTCTTCTTTTTTTCCTTCCTCCCTTTCACTAATTTATCCCGATGTTAGCACATTCTGTCTTGTAACACCCGGGCGCCTGTAGGTTTGTTTCATGGGATCATTACTTACTGATCAGGATGGCTCCCAGGTCCGGGGCTGAAGACAGAGTGTGAAGTTCGGGAAACATTGTTGTTTTGGT
>NW_010274445.1:7321-7602 GCF_000690775.1 Eurypyga helias | reverse complement strand
TACTGTGATGATTATTACCTCTCGGTGCTTATTCAGGAAAAGCAAACAAACAAAAATCTGGTCCTTGACGCTTCAGTTCTGAATGTGAAATATTACCTACCAGCTGGTAAAGTTGTGAGGCTCAGCATTTTTTTTTTAATTTTTTTTTTTCTTTAAGCAAGGAGGAAAAAAAGCCTAAACAAACAAAAAAAGGACTTCTGTGCCAAAGTAGGGGGAGATATGTTATTGACCGATTTATACTGGCTGAGATGATACTTGCTTTCTACTTCTTGATCACTTGC
>NW_010274445.1:4627-7307 GCF_000690775.1 Eurypyga helias | reverse complement strand
GAGGCACAGAGTTGTTGCTGAGACGAGTGGGGACAGCATTTTGATTTGC
This sequence comes from Eurypyga helias, assembly GCF_000690775.1. NCBI lineage: Eukaryota > Metazoa > Chordata > Aves > Eurypygiformes > Eurypygidae > Eurypyga > Eurypyga helias. The sequence continues at coordinate 7,258 of NW_010274445.1, read as the reverse complement.
TGGTTTAATTAAAAAATGATAAAGGATTAAAGGTAAGCATTATGCATATATATGTATAAATATTTCGACAGTCGACTGTAAAAGGGAGAGATCCCTTTAAAATCGTTTTAACTAAGCTTTGTCAAACACACACTCATTTGCGGTCACTGAGGCCACCTTGGTGCAGATCACTTAAAGTGTATGTCTTAATCAGTTTCCTGTACAGTCAGTAATACTATATTTAACAGACCTAACAATTGTGTGACCTAGGAGTACATTAGAACTGCTTTTAGAACTGTTATTGTGAGAATATTTTTTTACAGAAAAAAGACCTTTTTATTTATTTTTATCCTATTTTTGTTAACCTATGGAGTTTAATATTTTCCAGTGAACATTTGTGTTTGCAGGTTGTTGGTTTTTAACAGAAGCTGCATTGTGGCAAGGAAAATTAGGTTTCCTACTTCCCTTAGCACTCCCTTTCTCCCCCCTCCCCCCCAAGAGATTAAGTGGAAGGGAGGTAAAAGATAATATAGGAGAGTCACAAAACTTCAAGGGTTTGGTTTAAAGCCACAAAATCCATGGAATGCAGTGAAGAGTGAATCTCTGTCCTTCCTCTTCTCTTTTTCGTGCCTAGGTGGTGGTCCAAGGGGTTAGATTACAACATGTGCTCCAACAGCTAGGCACCACTTCTAAGACTGTATTTCCTGAGCTTTGTGGATTTAAATCATGTAGTTAATTTTTTTTTCTTTCTTTCGTGGTTTTTTTTTTTTCTTTCTTGTGAACATGACTTCTTAAGAGAGACTGTGGATGTTGGTATACAACTAGACGAAAGATGCTTACTATAAAAGCATCACGGCCATTGGCTCTGGTTTAACAAACTTAAGACAAAAACGTGGCAATGGTGAATGATTTCGCTCCCCCTACCTTGCCCCTTCTTAGTAGTCGTATTATATTCTGGTAACACCCAGACAAGAAATATTCAACTTCTCCCCTCCTCACAGGACAAGTTGGACGTGGACTGCAGGTTGTGGACCTAGACACACCTGGGGGAGGAAGGCAAGAAGAGTTGAACTTAAGAGAGCCCAGCGGAGATAAACGAATGTCCCCACATCTCCGAAGGAAAGTTCATCGGATTTTTACTCTAGAGATCTCATCTTCAGGATGTCATTGAACACTTCCACTGCAGGAAAAGGTGTGGATCCAAACGCGGTTGACACATACGACAGTGGCGATGATTGGGAAATCGGTGTTGGGAATTTAATAATCGATTTGGACGCCGATTTGGAGAAGGACAGACAGAAATTTGAGATGAATAATTCTACTAATACCACCAGCAGCAGCAACACCAGCTCCAAGGATTGCGGGGGTCTGGCTTCCAGTGGGGCTAATGCTACCTCAGCCTTAGCTGACGGCCTAAAATTTGCTTCTGTTCAGCCCTCTGCTCCCCAGGGGAATTCCTCTCACAAAGAGACTAGCAAATCAAAAGTGAAAAGGAGTAAAACTTCTAAGGATGCTAATAAATCTCTGCCTTCTGCTGCCTTGTATGGGATTCCTGAGATCAGCAGTGCTGGCAAGAGGCAGGAAGTCCAAGGGCGCCCTGGAGAGGCAACTGGCATGAATTCAGCACTGGGTCAAAGCGTGAGCAGTAACCCAAACGGCAATAATAACACCACCAGCAACACCACCACCATTGCCTCTTGTGGGAAAAACAAAGAGGAGAAACCAGGTAAAGCCCCAGGCAGCAGAGGCTCCAAGCGGGATAAGGATGCGGGAAAATCCAGGAAGGACAAGCAGCATGACCTGCAGCAGGGCCACCCTAATGGCAGTGGGGTTGCCAGCAGCCAAGCACCCCCCGGGCACCTCTATGGCTTCGGGGCCAAGGGAGGAGGTGGTGGAAGCAGCAGCCCCTTCCACTGCACCTCCTCTGCCATGGGGGAGGTGAGCAAAACTACCCCGGATTCAGGGTTAATGGGGAACTCTATTTTGGTAAAGAAGGAAGAGGAGGAGGAGGAGAGCCACAGGCGAATCAAGAAATTGAAAACAGAAAAGGTAGGATAAAGGTCCTCTCCACCGCTTCCGTGTCTCCTTGTGTCTCCTGTAATAAATGTCCCACAACTGTGTGTTTGGATCCTGTGTCCTTCTCTCTGCTGTGTATGTGTGACACTTATCTGTTCTTCCTCTCTTAAAAAAAAAAAACAACCAAACAAAACAACAACAAACAACCCTGAAACCTCTTCCCTAGACATAAGACACCACATTTTGAGCATACTGCTCTTCCTTAGGATTTCCCGTCCCTGCCCTCAGACCTGGAGAACGTTTCTGTTTGTCTGAGAAATCCTGAGGTGACCCTGCCTGGGCTGTCCCCGGTTTTAGCAGCAGTGTGGGTACCAGTGGGATGGCACGTGTTTGCAGGACGGAGGTCTGTGTGTTTGCCCGGGGGGCTGCAGAGCTCAGGATCCAGGAGAAGCAGCTCTTGTGTGTGCTGACCCTTTTCCATCCCACTGGCGGGCATCTGTGGCCAGTCTAAAGGGAATTCTCTCCCTCCTGCTCTGACCCGCCGTCTGGAGCTGAGATTGTGCTCGGTGGGAGGGAACAGGAGGCATCGGCAGAGACGCGGGCTCGGCTGTTGTGTTTCGTGGAGACGTGGGATGC
>NW_010274445.1:0-4595 GCF_000690775.1 Eurypyga helias | reverse complement strand
GAGGCCCCAGAAGCTGGTGTGGAGGACAGGGAGGAAGGAGCCAGCAGACAGGCGGTGCCTCTCGCCTTCCTGGAGGGAGGAGGCTGGGAGGAGGGGAATGCACCTTGTGCTGAGATGCCCGTGCGCAAAACAGCCTCTGGAACAGAGGGGAGGCAGTTTGTCTCCTGCCTGGGGGACCCTTCCTCTCTGAGCCCCGCTGGCTCCTGGATGTGAACTGCTCGTTCATTGAGTGGTTGAAATGTATGAAAGAAATCAGATGGGGGTGTGTGCTTTTCTTCCTTTCTATTATGTTGTGAAAGATGATTTCTGTACGAATGGGTGGCCACGACTCTTAATTCTTGGGGAAGGGTGGAGGGGGAGCTTGGGTTCTGAAAACCTCTGGTTCGAGGAGGTTCTGGTGTCGGCGGGAATCGTTCTGTCCGTAGGGCAGAAGGTGTCTTCTGGGGACCTGGGGGCCAGCGCTGGCCAGGGATTAGGAGTCTGGTGAATTCTACAGGTTGTTAAACAAAGATAACCTGGTCTGCCTGAAAAATAAAGCGAACCAACCCCCTCCCTCCCCCTTAAAATGAACAATCTCAGGGTGTTAGATTGTGACTTTATTGTCAGCTGTTGGTCTTAAATTACCTGTTTTTACAACTTCCCCGGGTGAATGTTCAGCCACGGGAAAACTTTCGGGTTGGTGTTAACTGTATGGTCTGCCAGCGTCTGGGAGGGCTGAAGGTCTCAGGGAAGGGTTATGTCTTTTTACAACCCATTATCGGCTTTTTTTTTTGTATTTCAGTCATGTTGAAGCTTTTGTAATATTTAAGTCGACCGGAGGCTTAGATGTGCGTGTTTGTGACATCAGATAATTGGTAAAACTGGAGGGTAAATAATTTTAAGGGCTTCTGTTCAAGGCAAGGAACAAATTAAATTTCATATTGTATGCATATTATTGCTTTTAAGGTAGCGTATCTACGGGTGAATGTGAACGAGCCTTGTGACCTTTTCTAAATGCAGATGAGAAAACCAGATTGCTGTAGTTTATGTGTATATGTTTGCGCTTTGATTTATGAAAGTTGTGTTCGCGGCGGAAAGGTGTCCTAAAATCTCATGGTCTCTTTATTAACTTAGTACAGTAGGCATTTACTTCTGTTGCCAATAGTCTTCAAATTGCAGTTCTCTAATCTGTTTTAACTATCTAGATAAATTGCCCTAATCCGGTCTTCACAATGGCTGTGGTTAAAGAGTCAGAGCCATTTGATTGGATTCAGTGGCTGCCTGGAATGTGGGAGGTACTGCCCTTTTGCAACCCCCTTAGCCTTTTAATCTCTCAGCCAAATGTTCACATTCAACAATTTTGTTTAGCTGGCAATCTGAACATTTCAGTATCTCAAAGGCTGCTGTCATGGCAACAGAGATTAGAGGGTAGTGTGGTTTCTCCCGTTTTTTGTGTTCTTTTCACTCTCTAGTCACACAGGAAATTGTATGAAGGATCCATATACACGCGAGTCACCTTGCGTGGGATGTGAATCGGATGGCGTGCACATTCGGAGCAAACACGCACGGGGCGGGTTAGAGGCAGGGGTACACTGCGTGTTGGTAGTTGTTGCTCCAGGAGGAGGTTGGGAGTTCGCCTTTGCAGCAACAGCCACTGCTGTTGGCACGCACCGACTTTTTAATACCGGCGTCGCACGTTGGAGTCGCGCAGCGTTGGCCATTGTCTGGCACAATGGTGTGCTTGCTTGATGTCTTAAATAACATCCCTCAGTACTTCTCTTCCCCAAGAATGTTCCCTTCTAGGCATGCCATAATAGCAAAACTGGTTGCAGAGAATGGCTGCAACCTTAAGCCCAGCCTGTGGTAGTGTTAGTGAAACTTAATGTCTTTTATGTTCGTTGTTCTGTTTTCCCACGTTTCTAATAATAATTGGAAAGTTGTTTTTTTAAAGGGTTTTAGATTCATGAAGTGTTCTTGCCTTGACTGTTTATACACTCTAACACTTAATGCTGTGCTTGCACAAAGCACCTTGTGTCTGTAGATAAATATGTAATTTTCAAGCCTGCACGCTAAAATCAATTTCCAGTTATCTTAATGTTGTGAAAGACACGTCTCATGAATTTGGATGTTTCCTCTTAGATACAAATGAGTTGATGCCTGCTGATTCAAAATCTACAGGTTTGTGTGTGTGGTGTGGAATATAATACTGCATTTGTTTACTATTTGTGAAAAGCTTGGAGCAGATTCCCAGGAGTTGTAGTCACTGTTTAGCTTTCACAGCATGCTTCAATGTCTATTTTTGGTCTATTTATTCTGTTTCCTTGCTGCAGAAAGTCATGTAAAACATGATAAATTGGATCTTATGAAGCCTAATTAAATCAATGACTGTGTTCTGCTGGTTCTTTTATGCAGAAACCGCAAGTATGTTGTAAAAGTCGCCACTCCCCTAATATGTGGATAAAGTCAAAGTATGCTGTAATTCTAAGATGTTTGAGCTATATTCGTGCAGCCCATTTTGTGGTTAAGCCACCACTGACATGTCTGAATAAGTAGCTTTGACAGGTAGGCTAACCACTCCTAAGATTTTTGGTGTTAAAACCTGTCTCCATTTTCCATTTCTCATCCATACTGTTTTTAGCACAGTTACTGACTGTTTGTCAGCATGAACCCTTCATCTGTTTCAGCTAAGTTCCTTGTATTTTTAACAGCTGTTTCATTGAAAAGTGTTCAGAGGGTCTAGAAGAATTTGCTTAGTGTGTGTTGGGGGGAGATTTTTCAGTCACAATTTACTCTGAGGTATGCGAACATTACATTTGGCATGTGAAAATCAGTATGTTTACATGAAAATAATACAGAAGATACAGAGCTATAATCAGAGGTGTCAGCAGTTTTAAAATTAATCAGTCTAGTGCTATTCCAGGATTGAATTTTTCTCTTGTAGTAGCTTACTGCTTCTCATTAAGACTCCATTTCACATCTGAAAGTTGTCTTCAGCAAATTAACGTGTTGGCTGGTATTGTTTATTTAATCTTCCTTTTTTTTCCCCACTCTTTTGTAATAGCAGGGCTGAGGGTGGTTTACACTTCATCAGAAAACTCTGTGTGCATTTTACCTATTGATGTAAATCATTTAAGTACATGCTTTGATTAATGATGTTATGGAGATATGCTTTTCATGTACTTTTCTCGCAGGCCTTGGCTGTAGTTTATTCACTGTGAAATAAAAGGGCAGGGAGGTCACTTGCTGTAATTAAAGAACAAAGTCTATTGTTGTTTGACAGCAAACTGTTTTGAAAGCTACATAAGGGATTTAGCTGTTAAAAACATTGATAACTATGGGTGTCTAACAATAAGCACAGCTCAAGGTTCTTAAAGTTCTGTAGTGCTGTCTAGTAGTGTGACGGTGCTTTTTGAGCTGGGTGAAGAGGTGTTGGCCTTTGGCAGAGGAAAGCTTTCCGTGTGAACCTGCTGACCTCTGCCAGTATGTATGACCAGATCTGCTATTGAATTCCTGTGCAAAGCAGGAGTTAGCGTAGCACAATGGGGACTGGTCTGGAACGTTTATAAAATAAAGTAGGGAAGCTGATAACCTTATTTGGAACTACTGGAAAAGTATTTCACTTTGGGCATCAGTAATTTTACAATTTTAATAACTTCATAAATACCCAGTAAAAAGGAAAGGATTGATTGTCCAGATGTCATGAGGTTAACCATGTTCTCCACGTTAAAGGGCTTTGCTGCAAGACTGTTTTAATTATAGCTATATAAAGACTTGTTTTTCCAAAGTAGCATTTTATAGTCCAATAAATGAAATGTATGTTAAAAGTGCTAAGCAAAATCTCCCGTAACCATAGAGGTGTTCAATAACCAGATTCAAGTAACATGGAAAGTACCATCTGTTCCTAGTTTTCAACATAAAACCAGGAATTGAATAGCTGAGATTTGCTCATATTTTTTTTTTCTACTCTTTCTTTTTTTATTATTATTATCATTATTTTAAAAAGTTCACCTGGCACTTTATAGAAGCTTTCTGAAATGCAATAATACAGGAGAGACTGTGAAAACACATGTTCGTACATACAGTTAACCAGTTCCACTTTCATTTAAAGAGATTTCCAGAAGCTCAGTCATTGAAGAATTTATAATAGTGAATCACCTCCTGCAGGCAAACACAATAAGGGTCAGTTCTTCAAAGGTCTTACTATTTAGGTAGAACCTGAATTATTCTGTCTTTTTTTTTTTCCCCCTAAGAGGGGAAAAAAACCCCAAAACCTCAAAAACCTCTCAAAGGATAACTTTAGCAAGCCCTAATCAGTCACCTAATTGCATATGATAAAACCATTGACTAAAATTTTCCATGCAGAGACTATTCTGCTCTTCAGAAAAGTGTTCTTGAATTGTTGATAGGAGGAAAATTACTCTTTTAAAGATAACTTAAGTTCTGAACTGTTAGGCAATGAGATTCTTGGCTGCAGCCTACGAGCCCTGGATAAAACGCCATCCGGCCTTTGTTTGAGGTCTTTTACTGAAGCTAATGACTGGTCTTGTGCCGCCCCGAGATAAATGACATTATCTCTGAGTGGTCTGACAGGAAACAGACATGTTAATGGTGAAGCT
>NW_010274444.1:0-10858 GCF_000690775.1 Eurypyga helias | reverse complement strand
CATCTCCTTGCACCCCTGGCACAGCCCTTGGACCCTATCTCCAGCATCCCCACCCCCAAATCCCTGGAACCCCCATCCCTTGGGATCCACATTCCCCCACAACCCCCATTCCCCTCCATCTGCAGAACCCACATCCCTCAGGGATCTGCATCCCTCTGCGCTTTGCATCCCCCTGGAACCTGCACCCCCCTGGGACCTGCATCCCCCAGGTACCCCATCCCCTGCATCGTGGTGCCTGGCAACCCCAGCCAACCCCTGCAGCATCCGGTCCCACATCCTTTCCCTGTCCCTTCAACACATCCCAGGGAGGGCAGGTTGGAGGTGTCACCTTGGCAGGGAGAAGAAGGGTTTACCTGGGATCAGAGCAGCTGATGTCTGTGGGAAAAAGCAGATAGTGTGGCACACAAAAGCCTTTTATTTTAGCACCCTTAGTGAATTGAATCTGATTTTCGAGGTGTACTTGTCTGCTTAATAAATAATAAACCCTCTATCTACATCCTGTACCTCGCTTGCGTTCATGCACCGTCCTGTCAAAATGCTCACTGTGCCTAACGGAGATCTGGGTGGGCTTTGCTGTGTTAATTGGTGAAGCGGAAAGGCTGACGAGACAGGATTTCCCTCGGTTTTCCTTGCCTCATCGAGATTCGGCTTGCAGATGCCAGCTGAGATTTTGGATCCTAAGTAATTTTTTGTGAAAAATCAACTTCTCGCTAACATCTCCTGGAGTCTTCTGGGAATCCTGAAGTCGTATTATTTAGCAAATGCACTGAGGCTTCTGCTTAGCCTTTAAAAAAAAAAAAAAGCTGTTTCCTCTAGCTCTTCCTTTCTACTAATTAAGCTGCAGCTTGGAGCGTTTTGAAGTGGTTGCCAATCTCAACCAAATTTGATAGGGCAGGAGTGACACCATCTTCCAAATCGAACTGACATCCAGGGTGGTTTGAGATATAACCAAGGGGCCTGTGATTTCCTCTCCAAGCAGCAGCACTACAGCAACACAAGCGAGGTCTAAAAACAGATCTGAAAATAATTCCAGAAATGATGCCGCTGAATTTCTGCGTTGGCATCAAGTAGACTCATTCTGCATGTACGTCCAGACTCTGTGCCCTCAAAATCCCCCCTTGCCTGGATGCATAAGAACAGTTTTCTATTTTTTGGCATTTTACAATGGAAAAGTTTTCAGAAGCAGAACTTCGTCCATGCCCAAAAATGCATACATAAATCTTAATTTCCACGTTCTGGATTTTAAAACTTCACTTTGAGTGAGTTCTGCACCAATATGTGAAAATACGCATCTGAATTTGAACTTGGGGACTTCTATTCCCAATAGTTTTTAAGATCTGAAATGTTAACTCGCTCTACACCAGCCCAACTGCTAATCATCTTGGGAAAGTGCTGGGTTTCCTACGACTTTCTCTTTTTCCTTTTTAGTACTATGTTTCCCCTGCATATAAGTAGTCCTACATACAATTTGGAGCTAGATGGGGAAATGGCATGTTTGTGGCTCAATTTTACCCTCACAGAGACAATTTTTGAGGGCACATTTCATAAGGATTTTGCCCAAGGGAACTTCTCATTGCAAAATAACCATCTTAATTCAAGATAGCATTTCACCTTGTCCGTGGCTATCGTGCAATAATCATGTTCCCTCTCTAAAACTGCTAATCATCTGCTCCCTCTCTGCTTTGCGTGTCTGCCCTGATGAGAAAATGGGCAAACAAGAAAGGAAAAATTCTTTTGTGTCAGTGAACGATGTGATTATTGTACAGATTGACTAAATGTGGATTTCAGTCATTTTCAGAGCACATGGACTGTCCTGTCTTACGAATGAGGCTTCATGCTGCTTGCAGAACTCACTGGCTGTTCGCTGGGGTGCCTGCTATTTAATATAAAAAGTGAAAGTAAAATTTGTTTTCTGAGAAGAAACCTACGGGAAACAAAGGATTATTCACCTTCTCCCCCTCCCTTCCGGCCTCCAGCTGGAGCTGAAATCCATTTCCCTTTCCTAGGCACTTGATTCGGTTTACTTCACTGGCTTTGCAGAGACCAACAAGACCTTTGTGATTGCTCGTCTTGCAAAACGTCCTGGTGGCATCTGTGAGATGTGGCTCTTCCTGAGGGTGGATGGAATAGGAGAGTTTGAAGTAAGTGGTGGATGTGGGATGACTTTCCAGAGCATTGCTTAACTCCTATCTTAAACCCATGTTAGGATCCTAAACAAAAATTGATGCTTTCTGCATCTTCACTACATCAACATCCTAACTACTGTGTCTAAGGGAGTGGTCGAAAAGAACTGGCCTCATTACTGGTGATGTCTAATTTTTTGAGTAGTTATCTGACACTCATTCCCTTTATCCCATAATATGCACAAGACATAGCATATTTTCTAAAAAATGTCTTGGTAAATCTCCCAGGAAGGATATGGGCATTCAGTCTTTCTGAGAATGTGCAGCTAATAAACAACGTGGCTAATAAACATTGTATGGTTATGGTTGATTTTCTTTCCCCTTTTTGAATGAGCGAATGCTATAAAAAACACTATGGAGTTGCATCTTTGAAAGAGAAAAGAAAGCTTTTAGGGAGTTATATATACATCAGCTTCTTTCTTGCTGAAAAGAAAACAGTATTAATCATATAATTTGCATGTGGATTTTCTTCTTTGTTAATAGCTGACTACGTTGTAAATAAGGAGAGATCTGGCACAGATCCCTTTTCACTCAACTATCTTTATGTTCACAGATTTGTTTTGCGAAGTAGCCATGACCAGAAAAAGCAGGAGACACCTTATTTGCAGAAAATAAGGCAAGATTGATACATTTAGTGTAACAATATACTTTGTGTCTTCGTTACTTAAAACTGCCAACCAATTTCAGGACCTTCTTAGATCCTTCCCTACAGCAACAGGCATAAGGTGTCTCTTAGAAAGGTGGCAGCTTTAGGAAACAAGACACATTTTTCAAAGAGCAGATGAAGAGTTTTGGGAGATGGTGTGCACTAGAAATTTAAATAATTTCAGAGTTTCATCAAATGCAGTCTAAAAATAAATGTACCCCCAAAGCCCTGCATCAGCTTGGCTGTAAGCCTGACAGTCACTAGAGTAAGGAGCTGAGCTCTTGCAGTGACATCCCTTCCCACAAGGAATTCAGTTGGTTTATCTGAAACGATAGTGTTGTATTGTAACTCAGGTGGTTTAGGTGCAATTTTCCCTCTCTAATAATGAGATTACTAGAAAGCAGGGAGAACTGAACAGCCAGTTCAACCAAACATTGCTTCTGCAGAGGACCATTAGAGCAGGCATTCATCCGTGTTACGTCCTCACAATTGAATTAGGCAAATGTTTTTCCTGAAATGTCTTTTTAGCATCCACAGCATCCAAACATGATGGTGGGTGATGAATCTGAAGAGGTTTGGAGTGGAGGAGGGCTCACTATTGAATACTTAGAGCTCCAAACACGCTGGAAAATAACCTTCAGTGGATTACTCAGGTATTGCAGCACTCATTTCATTTATCTACACTTCAGACCAAGGCTTTCTGAAAACTACTTGGAAATATATTTAACTGACTTGAACCAAAAGCTATTTGGTAACAATAGCATGCATTGATTTTTATGGAATGGAAATACGGACAGTAATCCCCATGTCCAGTGTAGGGTGGCAATACAGCATTACTACCTTAGCACACAACAGCATCATTCTTCTGCAGTGTCTCCTACTGCATCCAGTTCCAAACATATAAGAATCATTTTGCTGGTTTTTTAGGAGAGATACAAAATTATAGTGCTTTACCTTACAGAAAAGGACCCTACCGACAGCAGTGGAGTGAAGAGGAAGGCGAACTTGTACCAGTTAAATTCTCTTTCCTGTAAGAATGTTTCACATTTGCTTTGGGATGTACAGTGAGTTCATGGCTAGGGATTTGGATACAGCTTTCAAAGGGTCATGTGCACAAAGTAACAGATGAAGCCCTTGCCTCTGCTTTCTCTTTCGTTTTATGGACTATATTTGTCTGATAAAAATGATTTGCTGTCAAAGTAGCACATCGTTTCTGGAGTAATGCTGCCTTTGTACCTCTGAACCGACTGCAAGAGGGAAAGCAGCATGCTTTCATTTGTGGCTCTGCCCTGCCACCTTCTCTTCCTAAGTAACCTGTTGACTCTGGCAGGCCATTGTTGCTCTACTCGGTTTCCTTTTCTTTGCTTCCTTGAAAAGTAGTGACATATATAAAATGCTGAAAATCAGAATTTTCCAATAATGACAAAATACAAAGACTGCTCCTGTCCAAGGAGCAAGTGCACAACTTGGCCTCGTATAACCTGGAAGCTAATAATGTCTTTTATTTTTTCCCCTCTTTTCCTAGTTGGGAGAATTTCACAGAAGTCTTTAACTTTAGTGTCGACAGTCACCCTGGCACATTTGCACGTGCTTTGGCCCAGGAACCGTGGACCATCAAGCTCTTCCAGGCAGTCAAAAAGTGAGAGGAGAAATTAATTTTTGCTGGGGTTAATAGTAATTTTTCTGCAGATCTCTTCAGGGCCTGTCGTGTATTGTTTTAGGTGATTTTAGAAGGTGGGTTTAATTCAAAATGAGCTAAGGGTCATGTCAGGTGTCTCCTGGTTTCATTACCACACCAGACCTGACAACCTCTGGGGAGGATCCTGCACACAGATGGGGTCTTCCTAATATGTGGGTGGAGGGACCTGCCTAAGTTTTGGCCTGTAAACCTTGAGTATTAGGATTATAATTTATTCTCTGCTTTCTTATTGCTAACAAACTGATTTAGGCCACTTCCAGTCAATGGTGCAGAAATATCTAAGCAAAGGATTGAATGTAATCATGTGAAAGGAGGGCTAAAGTTGATGTTTTAATTATTGAGAGCGCGCTGAAAATACGGGAAGAAAATATGAGTATCAATAGTGTGTTGTCTAAATACAAACAGAAAATATGTATACCAATAGTGTGCTGTCTTGGGGGCACACTGACTGTCAGTACCTGCTGACTTCTAAGCAACAGCTGTTTGGTAGTACAGCATTTTTTCAAACAAAGGGCATTTTTATAATCTGCCAGGGTGGGAATTTGTTGCTGTTTCATTCTCAGGTGTCTGATAGACATTATGAAGCAATAACTAGGAAATGGAAAAGTGGTTGCTAATGTGAAAAATCTGGCATAGCCATGATCCAGATGCTCTGAAATCTCTCCTTCATTTTGGGATAGAAATCCATCAGATTAGCATTGTAGCCACCTTGCTTTTGCTTTGTTGATTTTGCCTGTGTCAATTCCCTGTTTTTTTTTTTTCTCCCAGACAAAGGGAACAACATTTCCGACATGAGCAGTGGGGCCAGTCTGTTGGAGAAATTGAAATAGAAAATCATGAGAAAACAGAACTTTCCCTCAAAGGCGTTCGGAGCCACTCTTACGGTAACAGAACCAGAAGCAACTCGCTCACTTGGCTACCTTCACTATGGCTGGTACTGGCAGGACAGTGGGACTAAGGATTATCTTTAAAAATAACCAGTTTCATGACTGGGCATGAAGTTAAGACATTTCAGTGTCAATACCTTTACTGTTTTGGGGACATTTGCTTACCATGTTATCAATTACTGGATGTTTTGTTACCCAAAGTTAATGTCAAGTCAGGTATTATTAGTTCATGTTTTCCAGCAACGGTGAAGTCTAAGTGGGGTGATTTTGGTTTTTTTTGCAGGTATCCGGAACTGGTCTGAGATTTACCGTTATGTCATGATTTTGGCACGCTTTGAAGTAGGTATTAACATGGCAATGTGCTAGTTAGCCATGAAACTGGAAGTGTTTCTGAGCTTGTTGGTCATATTTAAGTATCCAGAAATAAGGCATTGGGAACATCCAAGCTGTGCAATCGGAAGTGCTGCCTGGTACCATCATTAGCACATATCAGCATTGGGAGGAGCTCTCAAAAGCAGAGCTCTGTGTGTAAAAAGTGGAGATTTTGCTACACTGATCGAACAAAAACTTGTTTTGGAAACATGAAACTGTTTGTTTTGACTTTTTTAAGAAAAATTAAATAGGTGGCTTTACAGGATAGATTCTCAGCTGCCACACATACCCAGCACTCAGTGGAGCTGATGTAGTGCTGGTTCACACTAATTGAGAGCCTGGGGTGTTTGAAGGCATCCTAAGCCTTCATGACAGCAGTCGGCAAATATTTCTGCTGGTGCTGAGCTCTAAACTGCCTGTGCTTTGCCATTGTGGCAGTGCTGGAGGAGTGTCAGCCCTGCGGCTGCTGGGAGCACACAGCCTGGAGAAATGCTGAATGCTGGCGTTACAAGCTGGCATGCAACCCGAACAGATGCTCCTGGAAAGGCATTTCCCTTGCCAACACAGGCGTGAAGAAATCTAAACTCTCTATTATAGGCAGAACTACAGGAGTTAAGACTGAATTCAGAATAAAAGTTCTTTTCCCGGCCAGCACAAAAACGCACCTTGGAAAATCCCATATATGTGCAGATCCAGCAGCTGCTGTGATTTAACATATGCCGATGTACCTTTTAATAAGGCTGTGCTGTTGCACTGCAGTGTGTATAATCAGGTTGTAACCTGTCCCTTTTCTTCATCGTTATTCAGGACTCGAAATGTCCGCTGCTCTTCCCCTCCTAATTAAAAGCCATCTGACTTCATTAAGAAGGAATTAAAGTTTGTTGCAGATTGAAGTTTGGAGTCCTCATATCCCGAGTGTCTGTACATATATAACATCACAGCATAGGCTTATGTTTGCCTTAGAGCAGACCAAGTGGAGCATGAAGGAATTCAGACTCAAGGATGGAAGAGAAATTAATAAAAACATGAGATTCCAGTTCCTTCTTATTTAATATTTTTCCTATATGCTGTTCCTAGGCATAGAATAATATAGGTTAGAAGAGATGTCCGGTCAAAGCAGGGCCAACTTTATAGGTTGCCCATAGGTTTTGAACGGGACTAGCTGACATCTCTGCATAGATTGTTTTCCTCCTCCTCTCCTGTTGTCATTAATGTCCTTGTCTCGGTTTATATTCTTGGACTCTCATTTCCAGCCAGGTTTTCAGGGAAGGTATACTGAGAAGATTTAAAAGTGTGAAGTCCAGCGCACTGCATAACCTGAGTTGTATTCCGTGTCTTCTCAGTCAAGTCGTTGTATGGTCCATGCAAATGAGTTCACACAAATCAAACTGCTTTTTCTTTATCGCTTTCCTACAGGATGGGACTGCGGCACACTTAACAGTAATTAATATGCCAGATACCACAACTAAGTGAGTAACCAAGGAAGTTTATGCTGCTAAGAACATGCATCTCGAAGGTGGCAGAAGTTGCTCTGCAGGACGCCTATATATGCATTCTTGCTTTGAACCTGGATAGCCCGATTTCCATCCACACCCTCTTGCTTTCCACTCCCTCCACCCAATTTTCCATTTGCAATTAGTCACAAGGACAGCTTTTACCTTCAATTACTTCCTTCCCATTTATTACGGTTTGGCTGATGCAGCTGCCTGTCTTGCTCTCTGGATGATTTAGGAGTACAAGTTGAGTGCTTCCAGCTCTTTAGGGTGTGCCCATCTGCACTGGGAGCCCTGCCTTGCTGACAGGTGCTCTCTGCACCGAGAAGCCTAAAGCCTAGTGTTCATGCCCTGCTGACCAAGTGGGACCAAGTGACCTGCCTGTCCCACCTGCCCACCACAATCTATCCTTCAAGCTTCATCTTTCCTGCTTCTCCCGTTCAGCATTTCCAATGTTCCACAACATGGACTTTTAAATTTATTCCTACTGCTTTCCACAGTTGAAAGCCATCCTCAGCACTGAGCTCCCCTGGAAAGCCAATGTGCGGGTCCAATTGAGTTTTAGTTCAACTTCAATTCTCGATTTTTTTGTCCCCTTCAGCCTCACTGTAGGTTATGTCTTTTTCCCCGATGGGAGGAAGGCTGGCATTGAGTGGTCCAACGCCTCGCTGGCTGAGATGGCTGACGATGGTGCTATCAAGGACGAATACGGAGTCAGTTTTACCGCTGGTAAGCTAAATGTGGCTTGTATCTGCCTTCAGCTTTTTTTGGCATGCAGTTAATTTAGTGGAAAGAAAGGCTATTCAGTGAAATTCCATGCGATTTTTTGAGCAAATTTGAAAGCTAAATGTATCATCTTACACGCTGGGAGATTTGCTCCTGTGCCTAAGTCATAGGTGCAGGGTGTTATCAGTGAAACGACGTGTGTGTGTGTCCACTGCAGGATCAGAGCCACAGGCAGCTGCATCCAAGGGAGTTCCTATTTGTGGTGACTGTTGCTTATGCTAATCCAGATAAATGATGTGATTTTCACCTTTTTGGGTGTCAAAATGTATGTTATGAAGTGCATTCAGCTGCTCTGGAAATAAGGCTCGATCAAAGATTTTCCTTAATTTACAAAACAGGCAGGAAAACTATCACTCTTTAGAAAAGCATAAGAAGAAACCATATGGAAAAATAATAGATCATGGGAATTTTTGAGATAAAATACTATCAGAGGTTGGAGACATTCTTCCCTTTTTACTGATATCAAAGGTGGCAAGTTCTTTGAAGTTTCTGCAGCGCTGGATAAGCAGGCTTGCCCCGTGGTGTATAATGGCCTGACTGGAAGCGGCGTTTTCCACGAGTGCATTGCGGATTTCCAACTGAATGGGTTAATGCAAGGCTGGGGCTTGGTTGAATTTTATTACAGGTAAAATAATTACAGAATTAAAGCAGAGGTAAAGAATCCCCCATCCTTCTATATTGACCTATGTGGCTATGGCTGCATAGATATTTGAAGGATAAATGCACTGATTTTTATCTGATGTAAAGAAATGTTGTTCATTTAGTGCTTAATGTGTTTATTA
Source organism: Eurypyga helias (assembly GCF_000690775.1). Classification (NCBI taxonomy): domain Eukaryota; kingdom Metazoa; phylum Chordata; class Aves; order Eurypygiformes; family Eurypygidae; genus Eurypyga; species Eurypyga helias. The sequence continues at coordinate 2,010 of NW_010274444.1, read as the reverse complement.
CATTGTCAAACATGTAATATATATAATTTCAAAAAGAATGATTGTGCAAGCACTTCATACGTGCTGACAAACCGTGGGTTCAGTTGTTTGTTACACAGGTTTATGTAGGGTTTTTTTATAGATGTCCATATAGGTTTATGAGTTGGTGGATGGTCCATTCTGGAGATGTCCTATTTAGGCAATCTGCCAGTTCAGAAAAAATTGTGAGTCCTGTACCCCAAAAAGCAGGCTAACCATTTACAGGGTGAAATTTGCTCACACAAGTATTTGACAAACTAGAGCACAGAACAGATAAATAAATGATCAGGAAGTCAACACAGGAATCCCTCTTCCAGGGGAAAGGATTATATAGACAAAATATGTGCTTCTCGGTGAATTGCTGTTTCTCCTGCCACATGATAATCACAGTCTTTTACTGTAGGCTTTTCCCAATGGACTATTTTCTCTCATGAAAAAAAGGCAAGTTAGGTGGTTTACATTTAGTTTGCTTAGTTTACTAACCACTAATTCTTGGCTGTCAGAGGAAATGCCATAGGTGACTTTCAGGAGATTAAGAGCTCAGCTTCTTCTGGAAACCAGGCACATTTAGAGCACATAAATAGGCCACTAAACTGTCAAACTCTGCTGGCTGAACTTGCAAACTATGGTCTGCAGCTGCTGCCAGGTACCTGCTCCACTCCCTTCACTGACTGACAAAGCCTACATGGTGGAGGAAATGACCCAGCACGAGTAGTCTCTGCTAAAACCCACACGAGGCATCTTCTCCATGTCCAGACAGTCCTGGACATTTCTAGATCCTCCCTAGGAAGGCTTAATTTGGCAATGCTGACGAAATTCCTGTAGGCTAGGACATTACATTATATATAATGTCCGATCTCGTATCTACTTCCAGAACAAAACCACGTTAGAAATTAAAGGGTGGGTGTCTGGTCCTTCCCCCTTGCCGCAGAACGCCAACTCAGCATCACTGCTCTTCTTGCAGGGACGAAGCTGCCCAGCTGGTTCCGAATTTGCAGCTTGGTTCAAAAGCCAAAGGACCCGACCTTTCCTCCTGGCGCCCTGAGGCTGACGTCTCTCCCCCGTGAACATTTGCTGGCTTGTCCCTGCGACGTTAGCAAGCAGCAGCTTTCCATAAAAATGCTATCCCCCGCAAAACGCAGAGTTTTGAGTGTGGAACTGATTGTCGCAGGATGCAGTGGAGGTTGAGGGTGTGAAAGCATTTGGAGAGTTGTACAGCTCTCAGCGGGTGCTAACCGTGGTGGTCCGAAGGAAATTTAAGGGAAGCCTCAGAACAGCTGATTGCAGTAGGAGTGCATTAGGAGGGATTGCTCTATGCTCTATCTTTTGGATTTTTACTAGACTGCCAGCTGCTCTCCACCGTGAAGAACAGGACACTTAGGCTATGTGGATCTCTGACCCAGTTTAGCAGTTCCTCTGTTCTTTCAGATTTGTTTTCTTAAATAAAAGCTCTGTCTTTCTCAACTCTGTGTTTGTTATAGTCATTAAAATATGGGAAAAAGCTATTACAGGAAACTACACTGATTCAATAGTCTTATCTGTAACTGTATGAGAGCTGAACTGGAAGAAGTAGGAGAAAGCACATCTAAATGAGGTGTCCTCTAGGAATAGCATTAATGGCCAATGAAATAAGTGTTACAAACACATTTTTCCCTAGTCTGAAGGGAAGCCAGGGTCTGGTAGTCCAATTTAGAAGACAATCTGAATTTCTCATCATTCACTTGAACTTAGATGCTGTATTCATCACATGTTAGTCCCTGATTGTTGCTGGCCCAAGGTAACCTACAGTGTATTCCCTATTTAGATGCATCTTGCCATCAAGTACTGAAAATTAAGCACACTTAACAATATGTCAAGAAAAAATAAGTACGTGGAAGATCTGGACAGAAGGAATTAAGGAAAGATGCCTTGTCCTCTATACCAGGCAGCAATGCTTTTTCATAAGGATGTGTTACAATAGTACCTCCACCCCATTTAAGTAAGTAGTGAAAT
>NW_010274443.1:0-272 GCF_000690775.1 Eurypyga helias | reverse complement strand
CCCCCTTACACACCCTCATTGTCCATATACAAAGGTGTGTGTATACATACTCATGGCTCACACACACAAACCTGCTCCCCGCACCGCCAAGTACCGCTCTGACACATGAACTGCAAGGCACACGGCCGGGCTGAGAGTTTCTGCCGGTTTGTGGCGGGCGCGATCTTTCCCCTAACAGGAGCCCTGGGAAAATTAAAGTCCTCCGCATCAACATCCTTATCCACGCTGTTTCTCCGACAGGGAAGATGTTATGGAAAATGCCTCCCCCCCAC
>NW_010274442.1:665-959 GCF_000690775.1 Eurypyga helias | reverse complement strand
CGGCCAATCCCTGATCTCCTTGTTTTGCCCAATCCCTGACCTCCGTCCTGCTTTGTCCAATCCCTGATCTTGATTATGCCTTGACCAATCCTTGCTCTCTGTCTCACCTCCTCCAATCCCTGATCTCCTGTCTCGGACAATCCGTGACCTCTACTTCTCCTCAACCAATCCCTAACTGCTGTCCTGTTTTGTCCAATCCCTGATCTCCTCGTTTCAGCCAATCCCTGACCTTGATTCTGTCTTGTCCAGTCCTTGACTTCTACCCTGCCTTGACCAATCCCTGCTCTCTGTCTC
>NW_010274442.1:0-205 GCF_000690775.1 Eurypyga helias | reverse complement strand
GGTGTGTCCGGATGGCCATGTCCGGGTGGGCGTGTCCATGGGGTGGGCGTGCCCGAGACACGTGGGCGTGGCCGGTGTGTGTGTGTCTGGGTGGGCGTGTCTGAGAGAGTAGGTGTGGTCGAGGGGATGGGCGTGTCCGAGGGGGCGTGTCCGAGGGGGTGGGCGTGTCCAGGTGGCCGTCTCTGATGGGATGGGCGTGTCCAGG
>NW_010274441.1:0-7194 GCF_000690775.1 Eurypyga helias | reverse complement strand
ATGGAAGCGGCAAACCCCATCCCTCTGACAGCCGGAGGAGACCCACGCCTCACCCTGGGGCGGGAGGTGGGGTGCCCAGCTCTCACCCCTTTATCACACCCCATCTTAAGGGCTCACATTTCTGCGGATTCACTCCCCACCCTCATCCCCAGCCCCAGGCGGAGGCAGCCGCATCCATGACTTGCGCTGGGAGATCTTAAGGGCGTTAAATATTTTGTGCCAGGGTGCGGAAGGGGGATGGTCTGGGGAGCAGTTTGGACAAACCAGGAGTGACAGGACTAGACCTACCCCTTCCACTGCTATATTCCTCTGTCTCTGCAAACAGCACAAAGGTTATCTGGGCACACAGCGCGGGGATGAGCAGCACATGGCTTTACGTAAGCTTTGCGCAGCAATGAGGGGTTTTAGCAGAACCTACCCAAAATGCCCCCGCCTTCCCCGCCCTGCTGCTGGAGGCTCACCCTCGGGAGCAGGCCAGGCACACAGCCGTGGGCTGCAAAGATGGTGTTTTGCTGCCCAAGGCAGCTATTTCACCCCTCTTTGCTCTCTTGGGTCTGTGAGCTGCTCTGGCCCAGCAGGATCTGGGTGATTTCAGGGTGAGGTAAGGGCTGGGGGTCCAAGCTGCAATGCCAGCACCTGACACGGGTTTTCAGAGGTCTCCTGGGACCAGCAACGGTCCAGCAGCTCTGCAGGAGCCTGGGAAAGAACCTGGGCTGGGCAGACAGGCATCTCGGCCCTGGTAATCTGCAATTTTTCAGTGTCATTGAAGCATTTGGCTGGGAGAATCCCTACTCACAGCTCCTGTTCACAGGCAGCTTTGCCACGCAGGCAACACCTCCCAGTCCTTTGCTGTCACTGCTTAATGACACCACCATCTACCCCACATCCCTGGGGGTCCTTCCAGGCCACGAGTGACCTCCGAACCAGGAAACTCTGAGCTTGGGATTACTCTGAGCCCAGCTGAGGGGACTGTTTGAACAGAGCTGAGCTCAGGCAACCGTTCCGTAAGCTTCCTTCCTGAGCAGACTACAAACCCAGACTAAGCCATCCTACTGGGTTTGGAGAACTGCAGTTCGCACCAAAGGGAAGTCCTGCCTTCAGCAAGGAAGCAAAATGAGACAGACCCACGAGTCTCCGACGTGACAGCAAAGGAAACAGCTTTGTCCATGGTGAGACGGACCTGCCCACCCCACTCAGTGCCTCCTCACTGAGCCAGCCAAGCCCCGAGGTGACGCAAGTCTCAGAGGGGAAGGGGACAGTACTAGACAGTGAGGCCCTCTCAGCACCACACATTAGAGAAGGCAGAACTGGCAGCTCCTTCCCTGGCCCAGGAGAGACTGATGTACCCAAAGCCAATGTCAGAGGGTGCTCATGGGTCAGCCTTTACCTACCAGCCCATCTCAGCCAGTGGCCAGGGCCTCAAAAGAGCTGGGCTCCTGCCCAGCCCTGCCTGTACCTCTGGGACTTTGGGCAACAGCAGGACAGGCAGCTGCTAATTCAGTTTCCCACCTCATTTTTGCAGTAGAATAGGTGGAAAAAACATTCTCAGAAGCAGTGACTGTGATGAGTCACTAGAGAAATAGCTCTGGGAACATAAAAGACTCCTTTGTGTCACTACAAAGTGAATTATCGGGCTGGTACAGCGGACAGCATACAAAAACCACAGATCACTTACCCAGCTGCAAAGCACAGCGATGCCCTGCCCTGAATTTAAGCAGCACATGTAACCTGGTCCATTCTGGTTTCAAGCTCAAAGGCATCAGGTCGATCCTGCGGGTTAGCAGCCAACATGTCTTTCAAGAGCTGCTTGATCCCCTCAGACATGGAAGTCCTGCGTTTCTGAGGGATGTGCAGCTCCATCTTTGGGTTTTCTAGCAGCGCTTCCCCAACGGGCACAATCTCAGTCCCCTGTTTGATGTAGGTCCCCAGCAGCTCCTTCTTGGTCTCTGCATCGATGAAAGTTATCCTCTCAATCATGGCCCAGATGATGATACCGAGGGCGAAGATGTCAGCCTTGGCGGTGTAGTGTCCTTCCCAGACCTCGGGCGCCATGTAGAAGTCGGAGCCGCAAGCCGAAGACAGCCAGTACTTGTTCACATTCACATTTTTGTTCTCATGCCCACGGCCCTTGCCCCGAGACGTCAGACCAGCGCAGACCTTACTGAGCCCGAAGTCAGCCACCTTGAGAACAGGGGTGCCAGACTTTTCGGTTATCAGGATGTTGTCTGGTTTCAGGTCCCGGTGGACAATGTGGTTCTTGTGCAGGAAGGCGATGGCGCTGGTCAGCTGCAGCATGAAGCTCTTGTTGGTCGCCGGGTCAGGTCTTCGGGACAGCACGTACTGGTTGAGGTCACCCCCTTCGCAGAACTCCATGACGAACCAGAGGTAGCACGGCTCCTCCGCATAGCCCAGGATCCTCTCACCTAAAAGGGACAAAGCAAGAGTGGGTTATTAAGACGTTAAAGTGTCCACACTAAGCACAGGCAAGGAATGGCTCTGGGTTACATGGATAGTAAAGGCCTTAGGAATCTGACCGGGACCTCTCGCACTGCACATGCTTTAGGAACCCCTCGACTGTCACACACCAGCATCACTTCTCTGAGCCCAACCACCTCGGAGCCAGCTCAGGTACCTGTCCCCAGTGAAGTGCAGGCATATCAGCCAGGTCAAGCATCGGTCTTCTCTGGTGTTCCCCAGGAATTTGAAAGCAGAGGGTTATTTTCCTGTGCTACCATCAGGCAATTCTTCCCAGGCTTTCAAAGCCAAAGCAGCAGACTAAAAGCAAAGATCAGTTCTATGTGAACGTCAGCCCTCCCACCTGTGATTGTGCTAGGGCAGCTCTGCCCCTTCGTACAGCTCCTGTTAAGTGCCAACAAGTCTTTAAAGAGAAGAAAACAGAGGCCCAAATAGCAAACAACATTTATGCACAGTCTCAGCCACACTTAAATATCACTGCTGCTGCTTGATATCATGCCCCAAACAGCCTCTTATTTTGTTGAATTCAAGCTCAGAGCATCTCAGGTTCAGTTTGTTGCATCGAGGATTCACTCCACAACCTCCCTGCCAACGCAAACTGCTCTCCTGTGCATAAACTAGGCATGTGAAGAAACACAACAGCATCTTACCAGCTAATGGGAGGGCCGGCGGCCCCATTAGCCAGTGCCAGGATGCAAAAGCCACTGCCAAACCCCAGATGACCTGCACAGGGTCACCCAGGTGACAGAGAGCCTGCACACACAACCAGGACATCATTTTGCTCTAGAAACTAGCTTTTTCAGCCCCTCAAGCACCATGAGGGAGAAGCTGGAAGACACCACTCGCCTCTGCCACAGTTAAGTCACACGGATGAATTTGAGTGTTTTGAAAGCAGTTAAATAACTCCACCCATTTCACAAAGTTGGGTTTTTGTTTTAGCAAAGCCCTAGAGAGCTTCTGGGAAAGCAAAATTCCAACAGCAGGTAAAGCCAAGGACTACCAGGGACACCAAGCCCTGGGTTGTCCGGCAATGGCCAGCCATCGGCAAGGGTGGGAATATTGGTTATTTACACAAACAGTCTGTATCCATGGCTACTGCTATGGAAATGAAAGTCTGCACAACAGAAAGATTTGGCTGCACCTCCCTGACCTTAGAAGATGAGGGTTAGGTTTGGGGGATGGGAGGGACCATGAACAGGCTGGAGACATGGAGCACTGGGTGCGTTTTGAGGGACCAAACGACCCCTGAAGTGCTGGAGGAGGGCTCAGCACACGAACCCGAGGGCCAACTGGGAGCAGCACAGGACAGCTTGGCTCTGGAAACCAAAACACCAACGAGGAAAAGCAGCTTCTCCGGTGCAAGGCAGCCTTTGGTGAGACTAGGATGACAGCATGGAAACTGAAGCAGAGGCTGCTCGTCCCAGGAGCAGAGAGACCTCTGCACAGCCAGGACAGCCCCAGCTCACGCCGCTGCTGCCACCGTGGATTTGCTGAACCCCAGCGATGTCGCAGCAGGGCACAGGGCTTGGCTCCCCTCGGCATCCATCGAGCCCTGACGTGGGGAGGAAGAGGGTTTGGCTCCTCTCAGCCAGGAACTGCACGACGACGGGGAGCACGGCAGCACCCCATGCCCACACATGACCAGGAGCATCAAGCCAGGGCACAGAGGTGGGAAGGTAAGAGCATTCCCATGGCAGCCCCTTCCCTCAGGGAATCGGCTCACACACCGGCTCGCAGACAGCAAGGACCTGCTGGCTCCAACAAGCAGAGGTTTGTTTTAGCATAAGGAAGGCTTGGATTTAAAACCTGGCCCCTGGACCAAGCGCAGGGAGGATGCCACTGACCCAGCAGTAGCTGCGAGCACCGTGCGCTTGGCTTTGGGTGGAGCGCTGCTAGGAGAGGCTTCAGCCAAGAGTAAGATTTCCTCATTTTCTTTCTATAATCTGAAAGTGTTTTAGTTGTTAACTCATCTTCCTGCCTTCAAAACAAATAGCTTTAAACATAAAGAGCTGGCAAGCCGCTTCCTAAAGATGAGATGTTAGCAAACTGAAGTCAAGAGCTGAAGAGATGCAGAGGACAGGCCAGACCTGCTCTCCACCGCGCAGCAAGCATCCCCACACGCTCCCTGCCCAAACACCAGACGGCACATGCTAACCTCTCCATCCTTACCGCAGCCCTCCCGCAACCTATCCTGGGAGCTCATTAACAGCCTGCTAATTTGCTTAGCATCACAGAGGAAAATAAAATGTAAAGACAGCAGAGCAGCATCCCACTCCCCTGACTCCCTCTGTGCCAAGAGGCTGCACCGGAGAGACGAGAGCACGCAGCCCGGGTGCTCGGACACGTTAACGTGCGTGGGCAACGCCACGGCAGCCCACACGTGGGGCTGAGCACCAGTGGTCCCACGGGTGACGTGCTGGGATGCAACCCCTCACACCTGTTCACTTAAGGCAGCTCTATCACTGCTGTGGGTTGGGAACAAGAGGGGCACGTGGCCGTGCACAAGCCCCGACGATGCACGTGTATCGGGGCAACAAGCACGTTGCTGGATACGTGCCTCTCCTCCAGGCTCAGCGCCGGGCTTTCAGCTTCCTTCTCGCACTCTGCCCTTCAATTTAATATTCCACATCTCGTTAAAGTGATGAACATTCAGGCTCTGCACTCGCCGAGACCCAACGTCACCTGGTATCCCGACAGTTGTGCTCCCGATTCAGGAAGCCTCCGACTAATCCTGCCCGTGCCCTGAGCCCCGGCGCCTTGGCACAGCATCTGTGCGGGCCCGTAAATAGCCCAGCTGCGGTCGTGCAGAATGGCACGGCAGCACAGCTACGTGCCGGCTACCTCGGCCGGAGCAGCACCACGCACGCAGCGTGCCCGCTACGGAGAGGGAAGGAGGGCGAGCGGAGCCGGGAGGCTCGTCTAGCTCTGGATTTTGTTCTGAATATATTTATCGGTGCCGTATCAGACCCCAAGGTTGGGAAGGCAGCGAGCACATGCTCTGCCCAAGCCAGCACAACTCAGCCCAGAGGGCAGTCGGATGGTGGGGAGAATGCACCCTAGTTTGGGGAGAATGCACCCTAGTTTGGGGAGAATGCACCCTAGTTTGGGGAGAATGCACTCTAGTTTGGGGAGAATGCACTCTAGTTTGGGGAGAATGCACTCTAGTTTGGGGAGAATGCACTCTAGTTTGGGGAGAATGCACTCTAGTTTGGGGAGAATGCACTCTAGTTTGGGGAGAATGCACTCTAGTTTGGGGAGAATGCACTCTAGTTTGGGGAGAATGCACTCTAGTTTGGGGAGAATGCACTCTAGTTTGGGGAGAATGCACTCTAGTTTGGGGAGAATGCACTCTAGTTTGGGGAGAATGCACTCTAGTTTGGGGAGTGAAACTGCTGCTCTCTGGCCTTGGGATGGAGAGCCCAGCCCTGCCACCCTCTTCAGAGGGCTGCAGCAGGACTGGGGCACGCCAAGCCCTCCTCACCTAGAGATGGGGCACACCTACAGCTACCCAAGAGCCTTTCCCAAACCATGCCTCCTCTTCTCAGGGTGTGCAACGTGATAAAGGGGGGAAGGAACCCTCCCCATACCAGAAGGAGCTTGACTTGCTGCAGCTGGACACACACCCCAAGGGAATAGTTGGCTCCTCTCCCAGGGAGCCGTGCCCATCAGAGCACATGGAGGAAGCACCCAGGCTACGCAGAAATTAGGACACTGTCCTTCTGGGGGAGGCTCCCTTGGCTGGTTGTGTGGAGGATGAAGGGAGAGCAGGACCAGGTCTGCTCAGGGGAAGAGGCAGGCAGATCCAGACGTGCCCCCCCAGGAGCGCAGAGGGGACTCACAGGGCAGGGGCAGCCAGAGCTGGGGGGTTGCTTGGAGGACAGGTCTTGCAGCCTTGCGTGGTCTGCACCGGGCACACGCTTTGGAGGCTGCTGACACCCCAGGAGGGGGGGCATGGAGAGACCGAGCTCCCCAAGGAGCATATGGGAGTCCTGGCACACAAGTTTGGGAAAAGGGGGAATTAAATTGAAGGAAAGTAACATTGCTGGGGTGAGCTGGCTCTGGCTGCAGGGCACGGGGGCATCGAGGATACAGGGCTCCAGTATTTTTCCACATCTTCACTGCACGTTGGCAGAGCTGGGTCTGACAAGCAGCCAAGGGAGCAGAGGGAGGAGGGAGCATTTTGGAGATGTCACCATCCCAGCCATCGGCTGTGGCAGAAGTTGACCCCTGACAGCCCCGTGATGCTGCTGAGGAACCCCAGGGGAAGAGGGGGGTGTCAGCCCAGGCTACAGGCACTGGTGCTTCCAGGGCTGTCCCCACAGAGCCAGCACCGGGCTGGAGAGCACTAAGAGCAGTCCCAAAGCTGTAAGAGCTCAAGGGAGCAGGGCTGGCACTGCAAGCGGCCTTGGGGGGCTCAGAGGGGGGACTGTTGGGGAAGACGTCCCCTTAGTGCAACCGGGACAGAGACCAGTGAAGGTCCCCAAGGGATGTGCGTGGGCTGTGGTGCAGGTCAGGGTAGCGGAGGGAGCCCCAGGATGGGGGGACACGTAGTGAAGGAGGAGGTAAGTGCTGGCAGGGGGGGCAGGGAAGGGCTGAGGGATGCTTCCCCAGGGCTGGGTCTGAGCCTGGAGGTGACAATGGGGTCCCTCAGGAGGAGGGGCACAGGGCTGGGGTGGTGCAGGGCACAGGGTGGGGGCATAGGGAGGGGTGACCCTGGGA
>NW_010274440.1:318-528 GCF_000690775.1 Eurypyga helias | reverse complement strand
CCCCGGGTAGGGGGTGGGGATGTGGGGGGGGAGCGACCCCGGACACGTCCTTGGGGGACCCCGATCCTGTGAATGGGAGCATCCCCGGATACAGGCACATCCTAGGAGGGACCCCGATCCCGTGAATCAGAGCATCCCCGGATACAGGCACGTCCTGGGGGGGACCCCGATCCCATGAATGGGAGCATCACCGGATACGGGCACGTCCTG
>NW_010274440.1:0-216 GCF_000690775.1 Eurypyga helias | reverse complement strand
GGCAGGAAGCATCCCCGGGTACGGACACATCCCAGGGGGTTCCCAGGGGGTACCCCGATCCCGTGAATAGGAGCATCCCCCGACACGGACACATCCCGGGGGGGACCCCGATCCCGTGAACGGAAGCATCCTCGGAAACAGCCGCATTCTGGGGGGGTCTTAGGGACCCCCCATTCCAGCAAAGGGGAGGATCCCTGGACACAGCCGCATCCCGGG
>NW_010274439.1:0-1797 GCF_000690775.1 Eurypyga helias | reverse complement strand
ATAGATTATTTATAGAAATAAAAAATACTTGAATTAATAAAAGTCATAAGTGCATTCTCACATTTAAAAAATGAAGTAACTTCATTACATATTTTCAGAGGTAATTCTGGGCTTATTAACTTACTTTATGACTTATGTATCTTTTATGGTGGAAACCTAATCTGATATGAGAGCTAAACCAGCTTTGTTTCATCTATTGAAAATCCATGAAAAAATTCCACAAATACTGTCTTTCAAATGTCTCTAATCTCTTTTGGTTTTTCCTGCTGTCTCTAATCTACTATGACTTCTCTTGCTCCTCAGTCTTCATATGGAGACACTCACAGTGTATCTGAATACTTAGTGTTCCTTGCTCTTGTGAGATGAGGGCCAGATGAAGGTTACTCTGGTGTGTATAAGCAAGTAGAATTATTTAGACCTCCTAAAAACTCTCACTGTTTGTTGTTTGTTAAACTGATAGTGAAAGTTATGCATTCCTTGTTGTGACCAGTAGTTTATACTCACAGACAGAATTCAAAAAGACCAGGTAAAAATGATGCTGTGACTCAATAACGCAACATGTGGCCAAGCTAGGCTGTCTAGCCACAACCCTTATGCGCAATCGAGCAGTTGAAAGTCTGACTTGCTGTGGCAGTTTGCCCTTGGCCAGTGGCCATGTGTCGACCCAACTGCTCGCTCGCTCCCCCTTCATCAGCTGGATGAGGGGTGCAATAAAATGGAAAAGTTCATAGGTCAAGATGAAGACAGACTGCTTACCTCTTACTTCCACAGGTAAAGCAGACTCAGCTTGGGGAAAATTAATTTATTGCCAATTAAAATAGGTTTAGGTAGTGAGAGAGACAAAAATTAAAGCCCTGCCCAGCAGTGCTCGGGCACCTGGAGCCCTGGGAGCTCTACAGACCCGGCTCAGCAGACTCCCACCGGGATCTGCTGGAGCTGGCAGGAACTGGCTAGATCCATCAAGGGGCAGGCCTGGCCTCTTCCCACAGTGGGCATCCTGCTGCCAAAGCCCCATGGCTTAAAAATAATGCAGCTAAGCTCGAGACATCATCAGACAGCCTGTTGTGATCAGGGAATAACGTAGGTGCTTCTTTATACTCAAGTTCAGGATGCTTTTTTATATCAAGTCCTTTGCTCAGCGTGGAATATGTAGTAGGGTAACAATGGATAACTGTTCTGTCTGCAATTCTTTTTAAATAATATTCTCCTTAAGCTTATGATTATAAATCCTAAAAAAATGTAAAATAGCCAAGCTTTATCATTAATATAGTAAATCAAATAAAGCTTAAAAAGAACAGTCTTGGAGAATTCTGTAGCTGGTGGTTTGAAAGCAGAATGGCCAAACATTTTTGCTAAAGAGATGGGAAATGGAAAACATATCATGCAAACTAATGCAAATTAGACTTGTGATCTTACTTCAAATATTCAGCAGCAGTATTTAACAAAAAGTAACGGAAATTTTACTTCTGAGTTTCACAGGTGATTGATATACCATGTGGTTTGTTTGAAATATATTATCATCTGACTGTAAGAATAGTGATTTGTAGTTTTATCAACATTTCCAGACTCTTGTAAAATGCATTATATCATAAATCCATTTTCCTTTACCTAAATAAAAAACACCACAAAAAAAAACCAGGTCTGCTGTTGATCTAGGAATCACTTGAGCTCTAATGTCTGCATACAAACTGTCTAGCACAAGTGCTGTTTCTGTTACACTGACTACCCTGAAGTTATCCAAATGTATGAATGTTGAAGTCACTCAGTAATTTTGCTGTCACTCTTGATGTAAACATC
>NW_010274438.1:2462-6858 GCF_000690775.1 Eurypyga helias | reverse complement strand
GTGTGGCCTCCCGGCTCCCCGGACCTCCCAGGAGGGTTACGGACGTACACAGACACTGTGTTTACCAGCTTCGTGCCCTTGTAACTAATTAAATCATTAATATGAACAGAGAGGGGGAACCCCCAACTCTTCAAGCCCGTGTCAACAGCAATAACACAGCTACACGGCTTAGAAACCTGTTCCTAAACGCCGGTTCCCATCCCCCAGGTTTCACTCAACCCGGGGCTCTTGGTGGCCCTCAGTCCTCCGACACCTGATGGGGCTGGGAGAAGACGTGAACGGAGAGGTACGGAACAGCGGGTGAACTCAAAAAAAGGAAATCCAGCCCCAAAATGCTGCCTGACAAGGAGCTAGGACCACCCAGAGCCCCAGAGCAGGGAAGTCAATACGGATCAAAACATTCCTTACGGTTCTCCTGTGGCATCCACCGTTACAAGAGCTCGCGGAAACCGGTGGCTTAACGGGCTTTAGAGGGGAGGATATACATGTGGGGATATTGCAAATGCTTGCATTTACATTAGAGGATTAAACAAAACAGGAGAGGGAGGGAAATAAACCCTCCGTGGGGGTGTAACTAACCAGGAGGCTCAGCAAGAAGATTATGGTTGAGCAGTCCTATGTCTTTTCCACGGCAGATTTTCTTCCGTGCTCTCAGCAGAGCGCTGACCCCACGGGCCCCCATCCCACCCACCCCTGTCGGCCTTTCCCTGTGGGTCAAAATGTTGTTCCTGGGCCACGCAGGCTGATGAAAACGCATCGGGAGGGAGATGTGCAGCTTGCCGCTGAGCAGATGCTGCCTGGCCAAACAGGAGGTGGTGTCCCTTTGCTGCCATCTGCATCCCGAGGCAGATCATTGTCTCCCAAACGTACATTTCCAACACCTCCAAAACCTCTCCAGTGCCTCCAAAACACCTCCAGCATGTCCATAACACATCCAACACCTCCAAAATCTCCCAAACATCTCCAAATCCTCTCCAACCTTTCCAGAACCTCTCCAACACCTCCAAAACCTCTCAACATTTCCAACACCTGCAAAACACCTCCAATGCTTCCAAAACCCCTCCAACATCTCCAAAACCCACCCAACACCCTAAAATCTCCCCAGTATCTCCAAAACCTCTCCAACTTTTCCAAATTCCACCCTTTCCAAATCCTCTCCAACATCTCCAAATCCTCCCCAACATCTCCAAAGCCCCTCCAACACTTCCAAAACCCCTCTGACACCTCCAAAACCCCTCTGACACCTCCAAAATGCCAGGCTGAGCCGAGGTACATGCCGTGCCCCCAGCGTGTTTAAGAGACGCTGGAACTGCCTTGAGACACCACCTCGGTGACGGTTCCAAGAAGATACTGCAGCTGCGCTGGCAGAGGGCAGGTTACCATGGTGACTATTAAAAGGATAATCTTATTATGGCCGTTTGTTATTCCAGCAGAGTTGTTTGTTGACACGTGCTCCGAGGTGCACATTGCCGGCTGGAGAAATCCAGCTGCCGGACACGGATCTGCTGAGCCAAGCACAGCTCGCCTCCCAAGCCGTGGAGACTCACTCCTTCCACCGCTGTGTTTTTGTGACCAAAAGAAAGAAGAGAAACCTTCCACCAAGCTGCTGGATCCATACAGGGACCTTTTCTCCTGTCTTCCTACTTCTGCAAAACCCAAAGGGGTGCAGCACCTTTCAGCACGGGATTTGGGGCTGACAGCAAGCCCCGAGCTTTGCAAGGCTTCGTCCTTGCTTTAGAAACGACTGCCCCAAGGCAAAGGGAGGTTTCCTTGTGCCTCGCACTGCTGTGGCAACAGCGGGTCTCATACAGCCCTGGCCGGGACCTCGTCTTGTTGATCCAGGAGAAAACCGGGTGCGAGGACTGCGGCTGCCACCAGCATCGCTGGAGCATAAAGAGGAACGTGTCTGGCAATGGTGCCGTGCCAGACCTCGGGCCTCCTTTATCCCATTTCCGGGGCTGTGCCCACTGCTGGGAAGGCCTTTTTGAAAGACAGTAAATAGTCACCCTGATCCCTGGCTGTCTGCGACCGTTGGGTTTTCATTAGGGGCTCCTCCGCTTCCTGAAGAAGGGGCAGCAAGGTTCAGACTATGCCTGAATCAGCCCCAAGGTGGGAGAAACCATCAAACTTTTTTTTCTTGTAACTTTATGTTTTTTTAAAAAGCGGAAGGAAGGGAAATGCCATGGAGCTGAATGGCTGTGCTGGGAGACCAAGGGAAGTGAATTTGTGAAAATCGTTTGTTGCTGTTTGCGTTATCCCTCAATTTTTATTGTAAACATGCACAGAAATGCACTGGAACGTGATTTGAAACCCTCTTATCAAAGCCTCATGCACAGCTCCAGCCCCGATTCCAGCCCGTTCAGTCACTCATTGAAATATTCACCACATTTAATTGCTTTCTTCCAGTTTTGCAGAGTTTGGGATTTGCCTCCGGGGTTAGTCTGAGCCTAACGCCAACCCAGCAGCTGTCTGCGCCTCATGTCGCATCCAGCCGCCTATCTGCTTCCATCTCCTTTTTATTGTTCCCACCGCAAATTGAGCTGTAACTCATGCCGAGCGTGACGTATAAACGAGCATCTAACTGCTCTGCCACCTCATATAATTCGATGAAAAGGGTTAAGCTGTGTTTTATGAGTTACGGTAAAGCAACGTTGAAACGCGAGGGAAAGTTTTGTGCAGCAAACCCCAACCACCCCCTGTGTCTCGCAAGTGGCTTGGCAGTAAGTTTGCTTATTTAGCAAGCTATTAAAAATGTAGCAGGTAAAGGCCCCAAGTGCAAATACCTGTGGAAAGTACAAATGTGTATAATTAATTAAAAAAACCCACTGCAGCCTGCTGCTCCGGGGAAGGGGTGCTCCTGAGACGTGCACCTCCCCACGGTGGGGGAGTCCTCTGCCTGCCATCCCTTGGTGCCGGGCTCAGGCAGCCGTAGCCTGGCATCCCGGGGAGGAGGGCGATCAGCCGGCGCTGTCATCCCGCACAGTCCTGCATCCCCGTGCTAGGCAGCCCGGTTGGGAACGTACACCCCAGGCAGGGTGGCTGGCAAGGGTCTTTGGTGGCCACGCTGGGTCCTGGCCAAGTCCTCCTGCCTCCACTCCCGCTCTGCTCCGCACCCCATTGGGATTCACCTGGGACTATTTGGGTTCTTTGTGTTTCCAGCGCAGTGATTATACTGCTGGGAATGGCTTCCTGGTTCCCATTGGAGGGCAGGTGCTTTAGGCTGGGGCAAAACAAGCCCATGGCACCAGGGGTCTGAGACAGGACAGGAGGTCCCAAATAAGCCGGCATGGCGGGGAGCGTACACTGCAGACAGGCCTTGCTGGTCCAGAATTTCATGTGTATTTGAAAGGGAGGCCTGGAAATTCATCCCAATGTCCAAATCACCCGCTCCAGCAGCTCAGACCTGGAGGAGCAGCGTGGGAGAGGGGCAGCAGACAGCCGGGGCAGCTCGCTCTCTTGGATAAGAGAGCCCACCTCTGCAACAGGCAAGGGAGAAAGGAGTAGTTCGGGGCTGTGGCTGTTGTTAAACCCACACAAAGTTCGGAGTCTGTCCCTGCAACAAGATGTCCTGTCCTACCCTTCTGCACCACATCTCAGCCTCCCACGTTTTTGGGAGAGGACGGTCAGAGGTGTGCGTGGTGGTGGTGCAGCTTGGCCTCCCGTGGGCAAGGTCCCACCCCGAGGGGTCTGTCACCCACCAACAGCTCCTGTGGGGCATCCACCAGGAGCCACATGGATTTGGGACTGGCCGTTTCGGTGGCAGCTAATGGGTTTTTGGTGACCTGGGTGAGGTGAGGGGGCGCGGGGTCCCACTAACAGGGCGCTGCTGCAGACCAGCAAGGTCTCCCCTTCTTCCAGGAGGGGTGGGATGGAGGGGGCTGCGAAGCCAGAAGCAATTAGGGGCTCCCTGGGGCTGGGCATGCTCACCTATTCCCTTCCGTGGGAGGGCAACCCTTTTTCTCCGGGTTTCTGCTCCTCTCCGCTCCGCCCATTAGCCAAGGCATTAAATTTTAACATTTTTTGTTGCTTCTTGCAGCGTGTTCCTGGTGAGTGGGTGCCTGGGTGGGTGCCAGAGCCCTGGCGCCATACCCGGGGGAGGGGGGAGCCTGAGGGACCATGGGAGTCTGGCTGCGGTGGGGGTACCCGCCTGCGCCCCATGAGCGGGAGAGGGGCTCCCCGGGTGCCAGACGCCTGTGGGATGTGATGCTTCTCCCAGCTCCCAAGGACCCGCATGGCAGCAGCATCGCCGGAAGCTCCTCACCTTGTCAGAGGGTGACAAGGTGGCACCAAGCCCCCGCAACCCAGCCCACAAGGGTAGCCAGGCCAGCGCCCACAGCGTGGCAAGCACCCAGGCCATGCTGCCTGCAGCCTGCTTCCGCAGCACACCTGGGTGACA
>NW_010274438.1:334-1422 GCF_000690775.1 Eurypyga helias | reverse complement strand
GCACACGCGTGTACGCTGAGCTCAGCCGTGCCCATGGGCATGTCCTGACCCAGCCGTGTGCACGCACACGCGTGTACGCTGAGCTCAGCCGTGCCCATGAGCATGTCTTGACCCAGCCGTGTGCACGCACGCATGTGTACAATGAGCTCTGCCGTGCCCATGGGCATGTCCTGATCCAGCCATGTGCATGCACACGCGTGTATGCTGAGCTCAGCCGTGCCCACGGGCATGCTCTGACCCAGCCGTGTGCACATACACACCAACTCCCACACATTCCCGGGGATGATGGCGGCTCCATCCCAGCTGGCCTCAGGCGCTGGAGGCAGGTCCACTGGAAGCAGGTCTGAGGACTTGGCCATGGGGCTGGAGTCTCCACTGAGCCCCAGCCCCCATCCCGGATTGGGACCAGCATAGGGTGGCTGAACTCCTTCAGAGCTGCGAAGTGTGGGCATCTCATAGCCTCATGCATGGGACCACCGAGCCCAGCACCCTTCCAGATGCATGGACGAAGTTGAGGGAAATGAGTTTGGGATAAACCACCCGCAGGTTGGGATCTCCTGGGGCCGCTGTGCAGCAAGGACAGGAGCAGTGCGGCCAGGAGCTTTCTGGTCATGAGAATTCAAAAAGCCATCGATTTTTGCCATTTTTTTTTTGAGCCGAGCGCTGCGAGCAGAGCCACACGCTGAATAATTCATAGTGAGTGAAGAGGAAGCCCATGGCCAGGCTGGGGAAGCCTCTCCATGTCCTCCCACTGCTGCATCCCAAGGACATGGCCTTTGCTTCTGCCCCACAGCACTGGATGTGGGCTGGGATGAGGGACCAGGTCTTGGGGACCTGGGGGGCACGCACCAGTCCCTGAGCTGGTGCCAACAGACGGGGAGTGGTGAGACTCCAGAGCTGCTCCGCATGGGGGTCCTGACCCAGAACGTTGCCCCCGAGGTGGCCTGGCTTATCCTTCAGGAGCACTGGACGTGGGTGGCATGACTGCCCTGGCCTGCACCAATGGCATGGACCTACCCCTTTTGGGGCAGGGACACCCCTCATGGGGCAAAGATGCCACTTGTGGGGCAGACACATGACTTGTGGGG
>NW_010274438.1:0-200 GCF_000690775.1 Eurypyga helias | reverse complement strand
CAGGCCACCTCCTTCACCATGGGCGGGGCACAGGGCACCCACGGGCACCCACGGGCACCCAGGCTAAGACAGCCCCCCTCCCTGCTTGTGCCATGTGCCCCATGCCAAGGGCCATCCAGGGCAGAGCCAGGGAAGGATGGGGTGCTGGGGGACAGACCACGGGTCTCTCAGTGGCACCCAATGCACCAGGTGGGTGTGCT
>NW_010274437.1:0-23114 GCF_000690775.1 Eurypyga helias | reverse complement strand
CTTATTTCTATGATAAAGAAATATTCCCTGAAAACAGTGCTTATATGCAAAATACAAGCACGGCTACAGCTGCAAGAGCTTCTGGCTTGTCCCTCTAAGCCAACAGTTTGACCCCTTAATGAATTTTCCTTATACAAATACTTGTATAATTCTTTCCTGTATTCATTCATCAGCAGAATAATTAAGTCTTTTGAGCTAAGCTTGCAGCAGACCAAACAGTTAAATTTAGCAGTTGGCCCACACAGCCCTCTGGGGGACTTTATATACTTACCATGACCTTATTGTTGAGTGTTTTAACTGGTAATATCTGTAGTTAGCTTTCTAGAAGTAAATGTATCCATAGCCAGGGTTTAGCTCAGCACCTGCAACAGACTGTGTGTGTAAATACCAGTAGATAAATATCCCACAGTACAGTGCTCTGAAAATCTGGGAAAGCTACTAATTTGCAGGCTTGCCTTCATTTTCGGGGTGCACTGCACCGTATTTAGAAATTTGTTAAATAACTATGAGAAAATTCCTAAGTTCTGTATGTGTACTGCGTGTGTGGGGTCAAGAGATATGGAGGAAGCATAATTACAAAAGCTGTCCTGTTAACGTACTGGGAAGTGGTGCTTTACTGGATACCAGGGAAGAACTGTTTGGAGAGAACATCTGAAAGCTGTTGTAGGTCATCCAAACAGTCACAGACTTACCCAGGACATCAGCACATGAAAACGCAGTGGCCATGCATATAACCGAGATGCTGGTGACCCGCTTTACACACTCGGCATGTCATCTACTCCTGGTCTGACAGGAATCCACAGCAAGAGCTGGAGGGAAGGAGAGGTAAGGGGGTTTATTCCTGCAGGGCTGCCCAGGCACAGTAACTTGTTATTGGATCTGACAAGTAGGTTAGTGCACAGGCTTCTTAGAAAGCAAATAATAGACCAAAACTCATGAGTTTCACAATACGTGCATCCGACTGATGTCCCCTTTCATCCTCAATGTGCCTGGAGCTTTTGGGAGTCCATGATCCAGGCTGGGAGAGGACAGATAGTTAGGAGCTTACTGGATATGGGGACAAATAGCGAGGAGCTCGCTGGATCTGGCAGCACTGTTCCATGGTGTTTATGACCTCCTTGATAGCTGGTTGAACTGGTATGTTCTGTAGTACGTGGTGTGTCGGTGCAGAAGGTAGGAATACGCAGTCCTGGGTGAAGGGGTCCAGCAGAACCTCCGCAGACCTGATTGAGACTAAACTATCACACTCCGAGTTTTGCTGGCAAGCTGGATTAGTGCGCAGAAAGGGAGCAAAAAGTAGCAAAGATAAAACGGATCAGCCTAAAAACAGCAAACACGTGTGCTGTCTTCTCAGCAGTAGTGATCTAAATGGAGCCGTGTGAGCGATTGGTCCTAAGGGGCCGTATGCCTGGGGAAGGCATTCTTGAGAGAGTGCCTGGGAAGCTCTGGGACACGCTGGCTGCAGTGCCAGCACTTAAGACAAAACTTATCTCCACCATATGTAAACTGGCATCCTTTTTGCATGGGGCAAAGACCCGAGAGCTCACTGTTTCAGCATAAAAGGGGATTTAATGGCAGAAACAACTCTGCCTGCTCTTATTCCATTGTCAGTCAAAGGTAAGCTGAACGTTTGTCAGAAGACAGAGCAATTAAACAGCAAATTAATCCAACTTCTTCTAGCAGTCTTCTGCCTCCTCTGGTGAGGACACGCTGGCTGCAGTGCCAGCACTTAAGAGAAAACTTATCTCCACCATATGTAAATTGGCGTCCTTTTCGCATGGGGCAAAGACCCGAGAGCTCACTGTTTCAGCATAAAAGGGGATTTAATGGCAGAAACAACTCTGCCTGCTCTTATTCCATTGTCAGTCAAAGGTAAGCTGAACGTTTGTCAGAAGACAGAGCAATTAAACAGCAAATTTAAAATTAATCCAACTTCTTCTAGCCGTCTTCTGCCTCCTGTGGTCACCTGAGCGTGCAGTGGATACAGAACCAGTTACTGATTTACTACAGCATGCATCCATGTGAAATCCTTTCTAGAATTTGCATCCACATAGCAGGAATCAACCTCTGGACTCTGAATCAGATACAGATTGATTATGAGATTTTTAAGTGTTTTCCCATGTCGTCTTGCAACCACGTGATAAAAACATTCAGTAACTAGGCTACTTATTCTGTTTTCTCAGTTATTTAAAAATATACACAAGCCAGATGCATTATTTCATATATTTGGTTATGTTGTGTTGGTGTGATTTGCCAAACTAACGTTTCCTTCATTGTATGTTGAACATGTCTTTTGTTAAACATCAGCTATTGCCTGGCTACTTCCCACCATCCTGTTTGTATTAATTCTGTCTTAGGTCTGCTTCTTTCGTTGTTTCTTTTCTCTGCCTTCATGCTCAAAACATCTTTGAGGTATTGCATTTAACTGGTGGCATAGAGTTATTCCTCTTCTAAAGCCCACAGTATTCCCCAAGTCTGTATGTTCTTCCTCATCTTCAGTGTTCCTCTGATTTAACTGTTCCGTTTTGTTTTGACTTTTGATTATCCCAGGGTCCGATTGGTATGGATGGAAAGCTGGTAGGTGATTTGTTCAAAACCAGTGTAATTTAGGTCTTGCACATATTCCCTCTTCGCTCTTTTAATTGCTTGTGCTGAAATGTGTGTTAATGACGTAGTGGCTTCCTTCAGCCTTGTTTCACCCTCAGTAGCACAGATTTTAACCGAGTGCTGAAAAGCCACTTTGGTCTTCTGTGTCTGTCCGAGGAGATGGGTCAGCCATGCTACTCCTGATCCCTTATCATTTTCTGTCTGGATTAGATTGGGAGATGGATGATCTTCCCTGGGTGCTCTGTTCCTACGATGCTCCATAAGGGTAGCTTGATGGTGCCTTTCAAACCGCAGGATGTTTATTTCTCACCACGTTATCTCTGGCTCTTGCTGGTTTCCTTTTTCCACGGGTTGTTCATTTCTGTGTATTAATTTCTCTGCCTGTTTTTTCTTGGTTAATTAGATCTGAGCAGCCCCATCTCTCATTTTAAATGTATTAGTATGCTATCCCAGACATACTTTAGGGATGTGCAACCTGAATTAAGTTAGAAATCACCTTTAATTTTATGCAGTGCATTTGTAAATTTATCTCTATTTGTGTATATATTTGCATATCCGTATATTTGGACGTATGAGCCTGTAAGTTTATGTTCCCAGCTCTTTAAAGATTAAAATCATGCAAAAGTTGTAGAAATACATTCTGCACTTTCTCATGCTATTGTTTTTGCTCCCTCCCTCTTCCTCCTTTTCCAGGACAGCTTTTTCTTTGATACCCTGAAAACCTCTTTTCTTTCTGTCCCTTATTTGCTACCAGCCCCATTTCCTCTGCAGGCTCAGCTCGCCAACTTGCGGTGTCAGCTTCCATTTTCTTCTCTTAAGACTTTTTTTCCTGTGCTCCTTGACATCTCTTTCTGCTGTTAAATAACTCCCCTGCAGCGTTTGAGGCCACAAGTCAATAGGCTTTTACTTTCACCTCCTCTTTTAGCAGATTGATAGCTTACCTGTTGACTTCAGCTAGACTTGGTCACACTGTATATATTTTCTTTTTCTTTTAGTATCATTTACATATCAACGGCAAATATTGGTTAAATTGCTAGGAAAGGATTAACTACCATCCACAGAAGCCCTTCCATCATGGTAATTAGAATAGGCTGCCAAACTTAACCCCTTTCTTTCCTGCAAGATAACGTATTAAGTCAGTCAATAGGAAAATTGTCCTGAAGGTTTTGCTGAAACCATGGTATATTATGCAGATTTCCCCACTGTAGTCATGCAAACTTAAAAAATAAACTCAAATAAAAAGCAGCTATCAGTAGCGGGTAATCAAGTGCATGAGGAGCGATCCAGAGGTGCAAAGCAACAGCCAGTAGAATACACCTGATGGATTATTGGTTGGGACTGACCTGTCAGTGTGTGCAAAGAACAGCAGCCAGTGGGTAGCTACAGGCAGAGAGTCAATTTTAGAGCACGTAACGCATTTGAATAACGAGGGTTCATTAGACAAAAATCTGAGTAATGCTGTCTTTTCAGACTTGAAGAGTATTTTCTCCCTTTTTTAATCTAAAATTTAGAGAAATATCTACAGCTAAAACATTTTAATTCACAAGAAGCATGCATTAGGAACAATTTATGCAGCAGTGAGCCAGAGGGATTTCAGCAATCCCGGAGCCCTTTTGGGAACACAAGCACATTAACTGAGATTGAGCTCACTCAGACGAGTTATAATATCAGACTGTATTCATCCTAGAGGGTTTTTTAACAAAAGTGACCCACAGGGCTTTATTCCTGACCCTTCCACAGCATAAAAAAATGAGAGAAGGCAAAATGAACAGCCCCTTTTTTGACTCCCACACTTTGAATTGTTGGGTGACAAGGACCCTCAAAACGGTCAGTGCGGCGATGCCTCTCTCTACCTGTACGTTTGTACGTGGAGCTGACGAGTTCCATCATACAGTGCTGGCTGCATCCTCTGGCAGGTGTCACTGGATCCTTAATCAGAAGGGAAAATTATACTTTAGCTGCAGTAGCTACTATCTGAGAGTATAAAAAAAATATTGAAGGATTAGGAACAACTGAAAAAAATCCAGAAAATAATTACCTTTGCTGATGCAAAGTTCCTCCCATGTTCAAGGAGCTCATAGCCAGCACAGAACAATCCTGCCATGAGTACTTCTGTATTCAGCATCCACATTTACAGCTAAATGCAGGGTAAGTGTAATATGGAGAGAGTATGTAAATGAAGAATAATGCAGCTATTACATTCCCCATTATCTCATAGAGTTCTGTGTCACCATGAAAGACCATTGTCCTGTAAAAATTCAGTTTCCAGCTTTCCTCTCTCCGTATTTCAGCCATGATGAAGGAGTAATTGTAAAAGCACAATAACAAAAAGGCAAACCGGTAACGCTGTTAAGTTTGAGAGTAGAAAACACTTTCATGGGAGCGTGTTCTACCCCTGACATTCAGTTCAGGGCATGTTTGTGTTAGGTCTGTATGTCCCTTATGGATACATACAGCATGTGCCATGTAGGCACTTAATAGCCTATCTGTCTAAATTAAATCAATGAAAGAAGTGTTAGTTTTCCAATATTTTTGTTTATATATATATTATTATGGGTTTTTTTTTTGCTTTCTGCTGCTTTAAATCAGCATTTTGTTAAGTGATTTTGGTAATTTCAGACTTTCATTTAAGTTTTTTTAATATATACATCTAGGATACAGTCTTTAATGATTTGCTCAAGATGTATTGCAACTTTAGATGTACTTGTGAGACAAACATATTGTGAGTTTGTAGATAAGAATTTGCATGCATAAGTCTCAATTTAGTTCACTTATACAAATGTATTATGTAGGCTGCCCAATCCTGCATCAGTACGTAATTCCTGATGATTTCAGGATCAGATATAGCATATAATATCTTAAAACCTGCTGTGATGGGAAGATTCAGGTAAAGACTGAGTGTTGCGGAGTCCCAGTTGTATTCATTCACGTGATGTGTAACTTCATAGAACTGGGCAATCCAGAAAATTTTACTTCATATTAGAACTGGCAAACCACAGCCAGTGTGTGGGTTTTTTTTGGTGTGGGTGGTTTTTTGTTTTGTTTTGTTTTGTTTTGTTTTTGTCTGAAAAGTTCTATAGTGCAGTGTCCTTGTAAGGAATGAATACAAAGCTGTAGCATCTACACACAGAATGTTTTAGGCTGCCTTCAGTGTAAGGGTTGGATAGCCACAATAATTCTGTATTTTACCATGATTCCTCTGTAACGTTATTTCTAATATTTTTTATTGAAAGAAAAAATCTTTAAAAACTTGTATGAGAATTAGAATATGGGGTTTTTTTGTGGTTCTAATTTAGAAAAAAAAAAAATCTTATTAGTTACTAAAAAACCACCACTTTTCTCTAGCTGCACGGTAGTTCCCAGTAGAAATGCTCCCACCCCAACCCCTTTTAGAATCACACAGAATCACAGAGTGGTTGCAGTTGGAAGGCACCTCTGGAGACCATCTGGTCTAACCGAGAGCGCGTTGCCCAGGCTCATGGCTTGTGAATATCTCCAACGACAGAGACTCCACGATCTCCCTGGGCAACCTGTGCCTGTGCTTGGTTACCCTCACAGTAAAAACGTATGTTTCCTGATGTTCAGAGAGGAAATTTTCAACTCTGTGTAGCAGTACCTGCCAGCTAAAGAGAATAGGTTTTCTAAGGCTTATAGGAAGTCCTCATTCTCGGTTTCTTTTGACAAAAAGTAACGTCATTTCAATTGAACTCAAAATTATTGAAGTGTCATAAACCACTTGAAGCTAAGCTAGCCCTTGGAGCTTACAAAAATCTCTCTTTATAGGGAAAATACATAAACATTTGTTTCTGTCTCACAGTGTGAGCCAATTGTCTGGGTGGTTGTAGTTCACAGTCACAGCTACTGTACTGTTTTATACTACAGTTCTGCTTTAGGCCAATGATTTGTAATGAGCGGGCTGGAATAACTGATGACCTTCACTGGCTTTCCTAGGCTTGGGACCTTAGTGGTAGGAAACCTGCTCTCTAAGGGTAAAATTATTGAAGTGTCATAAACCACTTGAAGCTAAGCTAGCCCTTGGAGCTTACAAAAATCTCTATATATAGGGAAAATAAACATTTATTTCTGTCTCACAGTGTGAGCCAATTGTCTGGGTGGTTGTAGTTCACAGTCACAGCTACTGTACTGTTTTATACTACAGTTCTGCTTTAGGCAAATGATTTGTAATGAGCGGGCTGGAATAACTGATGACCTTCACTGGCTTTCCTAGGCTTGGGACCTTAGTGGTAGGAAACCTGCTCTCTAAGGGTTTGTACCAACAAGAGATAGACACACCTTCTCAGTGCAAGAGGGTCTCTCCATTTGGCTGGAGTGGTCCAAAGGTGATGTTGATCAATAAGGGAGAGGAAATGTGTCAGCTACCTCTTGGGCTGACTGACAGGGGTTCTTCTGCTGACTTGCTGGTTGAAACACTGGTTTATACTTGCTTAAAACTGTGGTGCTTGCAGGAATGGCAAAAAGACTATTATTTGATCAGAAACGTGTTCCTGCAGATTTTAGACTTTGTACATTCAATAGGCAGTAATTAGCACCTCCTTGAAACACCGAGGCGAGCTGTAATAGAGGAAGAAGACCCAATGCCTACTTCTAAATCAGCTCAGCATCTGTGGATTCTTTCTCACTTGAGAATGATTAAATTAGGTCTTTACATAATTTTAAAGTGTTTTGTTCTGAGTATCTGAAGTATGAGGTTTCTCAAATGCATGTTCAATGATGTTTTATTGTAATTTATTTCTGGAATGAGTTTGTTGCAAGAAAGTTCATTGGTTTGAGTTAAAACGTTCTAATTCTATATAGACTTAAGAGTCCAGAATCTGACTTCAATACAGTTACTGGATTTTTTTTTTTTTTTGCTATCTCCTTATTAGACCGTGCTGTAACTATTTAAGGAGTTAATCCTTGTCATAACTTTCCATAACCTTTTCTTTTTCTTGTTTTTCAGGGTCAGCCTGGTCCTCAAGTAAGTGCCATCTTATTTTCCTACATAAGTTCAGGCTAAATACAGGGCACACCAAACTCAGGTTATCTACAAAGTATTTTGATGTTTTTTTTTAAAATATGTCCAGCTAGAAACTGGTAACCATTGCATAATTCAGTAAGGGAAATATTTCCCAAGACAGAAACATGCCCTCCCCCCATATGGTTGTCTGAGTTCCCTCAGCTGTTTGACCAGATGGTGGGGTCAACAACATAATACTGAATAAAGCAAATCTCCTGACTATGGCTTGAAACGTTGCCACCTAACTTTAAAGCAAGATAAAATAACTCAGCAAATGTGTGGCAAATGCAATACTTCAACTGCTTATTAATCACATGCTAATAATGTTGCTGTAATCCAGGCAGCCCTTAGTTATTTTAAATATTGCACTGCTAGGTATTTTGATTGATTATACACACTGCTTTGAATTAGTTCTGCTTTACTTAAGAACAGTAGAACGTTGTCTTGTGAGCTGTAATTGAAGACGTGGAAATCTAGGGATCTAACTTCAGTTCTGAAGTAGAAATCCACCACCAGAAAGGAAACATTAGGTATAGCAAAAAAAAAAAAGTAAATTAATTGAGTTAAAGAGCAGTACATAAGTGTGGAAGAGCAAGGAAAAAATGGGGCAAGAGGGAGGGGGGTAGAGGAGCCAATACCAAAGCCACCCTTATTGAAATCAGTTAAAAAACCTCTTCTTTCAAACTCAAGATACATAATGGTAAAAACTCCGGTCTGTAGGACCATCTTAGCACAAGTGAGTTGCCTGAATCAGGATTTCTGTGAAGGCCTTTTATATTTCAGAATCTTAATTGAAAGTTGAAACTTTACAGCCTTGTTGACTGATATTTTTCTTTGAGATTTTCTTTATGGGAAGCAAGCTTTTTCCTCAGACTTTTTCATTTCTAATCATCCTTTTTGTGTTGAAGGACAGTTTGTGTTGCAAGCCCTCATCGCACTCAGATTAAATGTGTGTCATCCTTGCAGTGCCAGGCCCCGTTTAATAGCATTATATACGTCGTCCATACGATACTGGAAATGACCATGACCACCCCCCAGCACTTATGGTCCACGTGGCCTACGCAGAGTTGGACCTTCATCCTCTGTGCTGAGGGGGGGACCAATGAAGAGAGAGATTGTAATTCTGCGTGGCATTCTTGCTCTGAACAAGCTCTGTCGAGGACCTGAGGCTGTCACTGGAGCCTCCTCTAGTTGATGTTGACTTGTGTTGCCACGTCTGGGTTTGGACCCCCAGCTCCCACATTTCAGTTGATTGGAGGGTGTCTTTTGCTTAATGCCTGTAAACACTTTCTCAGTCTTTGGAGCTCATATCTCTACATGAAATGCCCTGAGGTAGCTGTAGTCAAAGAACCACAGTGGAGATGACAGCATTCATCTGACATTAAGGTACCAAGTAAATAGAGTTTCTTTGTAGAAGAGCAAATACTAAGATGTTTAATATTTTTCATGAAGCTTGAATTCTGGCTTTTGAGTGACCCCAAATAATGCCTCTTTTTTTCTTGTGCGGAATGTAACTAAATATTTAGATTATCTTGTATCAGAAAGGTTTATTTTCCCAATGAATCTATAGAACCAAATTCTGCACATGCATCTCCTATCGAATATAGTTAAATTCTTCACATTTGTCAAAGAGCAGAGTTTAGCTTCTAGTCTAAGGTTAATTGCAGAAGGCATGTACTATCTGGGTAAAGAGAGAAGGTTTGTTAAACTCTTGTTGTTTAGAAGTTTATGTAAGTATTAGAAGACAGTGCATTTAGTATATTATGAAGGAAGACAAAATGATCTTTTATGAAATCCTGCTAAAATTATTAATAACTAAAATAAAATATAATATAGTTTAATATAATTTTATTATTAAGTAAAACTATTAACAATTATAAACATGGGGCAGGGTGCTGTTTTGGTGTGACTTTGTCTCACAGAGTCAGCCAACTGTTTTCTTCCTCGTGGCAATATCCTCTCCCTCTCTCTAGTGCAGCGTACCTCCCCTCTCATGTCAGCATACATGATCGCTCTGTGTGGGACATTGAGATTTAGCAGCCCCACAGATGCTTCTCCCTTCTCTTTGGCAGCCATTCAAATCTGCATTAGAAATGGACAAAAATACTAATGATTGATACCAGTTTTCATGAGAATTCTGGTTTTCCTGTGTGTGAAATGTCTGTGGAAGTGATGTTATTCTAGTGTTGTGTGCGTGACAGAGGGTTACCATAGCAATTCTGGTGACAAATATACGCGTGTGTTTTTTGCACCGTCAAGCTTCAGGGTGTGTGACTGGGATATTTTTAATTTCTGATGTCAGAGATTCTGATTGATGGTTAGACAGGCTCTTACTGGCTTTTGCTGTCAGCAGAGCTGATGGGAACCACTTTACTATTTTGTTTTCTGGTTTTTGTCAAGGCCAGCAAGATACAGGCGTTAGTTTTGAGCTGTTTTGGATGGCAGTAGTGCATGTAAGTGACTTGTCTATCACTGTGGTGGTAGGGAGCATCCTGGACCTTAGGAAAAAGTTGAGTATCTGACAGCAGGAAGGATGGGAAGGGGGTTGTGTAAAGAAAATGTATTTTATGTCCTGCTGAGTTTGCCTTTCGGTTTTGGTAGTTTGGATAGCCATCTGCACTCCAAGATTTGTTCAATATTCCTCTCAGTTAGCACATGCTGTTCAGTGCTGGGGTGGGTGATAAGGTCAAGTGATCACGTGTGTGTTTTGATGGCCTTTTAAGCTATGAGCAACGTACAAGGGATGTGCTGTTGACTAATGCTGCCGAGTGGTCCCTCCCTGTCTGACCCTTCCCGTTGGATGTGATTCTTTTGTTCTGATCACCATAAATTGAGGTTTAAGCTCCATATTCCTATTCCGTGTTCCCAGTAGTTTGCCTTTAGGAATGCCTAGAGTCTCTCTACTTGTGTGGAGAGGGGGGGAAGGAGGCAAGAACTACACCTACGAAGGACAGGATCAGCATAAGGCTGGAGAAATAGTTCATCACCTTGAGATACATGGTGCAGTGAAGAAGAGCTCAGTGGTTGTATCCAGCTGTTCACACTCTAGAGAATGATCTTGTAGGGTGTTCTTCTAGCAGCTGATACCCTAAGCTCCTTCGTAAACCTCTGATGCTGCCAAAGGATTGTATGACCCCGTTTGAATATGCAAATGCTAGTCTGCTTTTGAGTTACCAGTTGCAGGTCAGATTTTTCTATGAAACTTTAACTGTTTGTTAACAAAGAACAGGTACAGTCACTCAATTTTTTGGATTTTTTGGCAAATATAGGGTGATGTTACCTTTGTTTTATATATTTGCGTGTGTATGCACTTTGCCAAATGCCATCAGGACATTATTTTGGTGTAGGTTATGAAATTCCTTCAGTAAACTTTGTGTGTCTTAATTTCTTCTTCATTCCTTATCTACAACTATGATTACTTATATAGAAATCAAAATATGGGTTAGAAGTTGGTGTATCTTTAATTGAAAGCCAATACCATTTTGCATCTAAAGATTTGGGGGTTTTATTTCTTCTGAGGTGTCTTCACTAGCGTGTAAAGACTGCAAAGAGCTACCACGTTGCCCATGTCCTGCCCGAGGTGTTACTGGTGTCAGTGGGTGTTGGATGCCACAAAATAAAACCTCAGTGTTATGTTGAGGGAGGAAGTTAAGGAAGAAATGCATTTTCAAAGGGGAATAAACAGCTTGTTAGGCTTTGTAAAGAAGGACAAATACTGAAAGAGAATAAATAATAGGTTTATTTGTCTTGCAGTTAAATTCTTCCTAAATGAGTTTAAAATATTTGACTGGGTAGACGTAGGAAGAGTGCCAATCACAGTACGTAAAAGTCAGTTTCTTACTTGCATCTGTACCAATACCCAGGCCAAATACTGGATCCCCTTGCTGCTAGTACTGTTTTGTTATCAGTTTTGAGACCAGAAATTAATCTTAACTGAGAGCATCATGTAAATATGTACTAAGAATTTTGTACTAAACCTCATGTATTTAGCGGGCAGGGCTTTACCACTTGTTTACCATTTTCCTTCTTTTTGAAAGCTGTAATAGAATTCCTCAGCGCTACTGAAATTGTGCCATCTCTTTAGGAAACAGCCCATATTAACTTGTGAACCTGAAGAAACAAATGCCATCATAATGGATTTTCATTTTATGTTAGTTGCCACGTAAGAAGCAAAGATCTAGCTCTTGGCTCCCATCAGGCTTATAAACCATTCAGCTCAGTCGTTTTGAACCACATCAGAGAATGTAGGAGGAGAAACCATGCTCCAAACTTGGTTTACTGCCTGATGTGTACATAAACGTTTATGATACAAAAAAGGCAAGAAATATATCCTCCCAGAAGGAGTTAATGTGTTGAATTGTTTTAAAGTATGTTGCTTTCTCAGCTTTGCCTGTAATAAAGCAGAAGTTAATTTTGTTAAAAAGAGATTGACAACAACAATAAGCACTTTTAAAATATAAAACACTTGAGTTTCCCCTGGTAGACTTCTGTACATGTGTAAACCAGGATAGCTGTGAATGTTAAATGCCTCTTCAGCTAAGCAGATGGCATTAGTGCAAATAAGAGGATTCTTTGCTTTGTGAAGAAAAAAGCACAGAATTGGAGATTTTGGGGCAAATTACACTGGACTCTCAGTTGTACCAAGAGTAAGGAAGCACCACACATAATTTAAAAACACCAAGGAAAGTAAGTTCCAGGCATCAACAAGGAAAAGTCTTGTAGCTTTGGATATTGCTTCCAATATGGTTTTTTACTTGTCTTTTTCCACTCTTTGCCAGGATGTGCAGAGGAGCCTCTAATGTCAGATTAATGACTTCCCAACAGTACCCTGCTAAGTGAACTTACTGGGGGGATAGCCAGGCTTGTTAGACCTCTGTTCGTCCAATGTCGGATGGCCAAAGCAGAGGCCAGGCTCCTACCCCAGCCGTGTTCATTTTCCTGCTCTGATAGGCATGCTTTTGAGTTAAAATTTTAGTAACTATCTCTGGAAATCTTGTGCTGAAATAGCCAAATGTTCAAATGTTCTGCAGCATTTCCTGGAACTGGCAATTTATTTCCGATTTGTTTACCCGAATCAGAAAAATACTGGATTTGTAATCTGTTAATATAACAATTACCCATTACCCTAGGTCTTGACTTTATACAAACACAAGAATTTTCATTGCACGGAATCGTGTGGAAAGGGCTCCTCATGCAAGGTAAGCGATGCCCTTGTAAAACAGCTTCTGTTGTTGTAACAGCAGCTTCTTCTGCTAAACCTGAGGATCTCCCTCCGGAGTAGCTGTATGCAATAGATGAAGAAAGCTTGGAAGATGGATTCTTGGAACAGTTTGTTGTTTGGCCCAAAACTTTTAGACGTTGATCCCCTCATTTCATAGTTCACATAGTGACCATTTATGGTACTGTTCTCTGAAAAACCAAGTCCTAGAATAAAAAAATAATGTCAAACTAATATATAAAACTCTAAAAGAAAACACAAAGGAGAGATTTCTATTTGCACAGTATTACCCATTTTTCTTTACGGTGTCATAATTAATTTCTGAGAATTTGTTTTGTTTTAATAAAATAAACGTGAAGGTCTGATTCGCTCATGACATTTGCTCACATAAGTGTTACGGGGAATCACACACTAGCATTCCACCTATTCATCTAAAAGCTGCAGCTGTCGCCAGGGCATACTAGATCTGCTAACAGCAAGTGAAGAGCTGTGAAGCAAAAATTACTTGTAACCCTTAATTTGGTATAGCACTGCTTGGCTTAACACAGTCCACATGAGTACAAAAAAAGCAATTGTAAGCCTAGTTCTGCGGTTCCATTATGAGATGTACAAAGAGTTGTCAAAATATAATTAAGAACTCTGAAATATTTCTTGTATTCCTAAATCATTTCTTTATCAAATGACCTTTGTATTTTCTTCATCCTGTTCTACAGATGGCAGAAACACACTGGTGTGTTCTGTGTTTTATTAGGAATTATGTCAAAGCGAAGTATTGCACTGTGTTCAAGAATATTATATAGTATTTTACTATCCTGCTGCACATGTTTTTAATTCAGTATTAAACTCCTACTGGCTTATTGTTTTTACTGATCTTCATGCTGTATTTCGGCTTTGAATTTCAGTTCAATTTGTTGCAGATCCCAGTAGTTTCACTAGCTTTAAAAAAGAATAAAAATGCAAAGAAGAGTTATAAAAATGTACATTTCACCAACCTTGTGGTGACTTAAAGATAACGCTGTGATATCAGAATTCAGTCCTTTGCAAGGCTTTCAAAATATCAGAGATTCCTTGATCATCCATTATCAGTCCTGAGCCCTGGTGACTTTCTGCGTTGGAAGCTTGAAAGTCCTGCAGACTAGAGCAGAGCTGGGAGCTTTGGATCTCAGGCTGCCAGATGGACGCTTCAAAATTTCCATTATTCCATTACAAAGTGACGTTTTTGATAGTAGAAATTAGTCTTTAAGCAAACCTTAGATGTTAGTAGAAGTGCTTCAGGTTCTTTATATTGAATTGGTGCTGGCATGAAGAGCTGTGATGATGTGCTCTTCTTTCCTGTATATATGGCTCAAGTTTGAGGGAGAGAAAGAAGAAAAAATAGAATATGCAGCAATTCCTTTCTTCTGAGTGTTTTGTGTGCTGACAGCAATGTTACTAATGAGCATGGCATGGAAGTGTCCATTCTGTTTGTGAGCTTTCATCCAGAATTCTATATTTGAAAGATGCTTTGGCTGTCCCCGCAGTAACATAGGAGTTGCTCATAATCGTTTTTGTTGAGATCGTCAGTAACATTCAGGAGTTGTGAGCTGCTGCGAAACATGTAAGAGAATCACGTATTTTCAGAAACACAAGCCAGTTGTATTGCACAGTATGACTGTTAGTGATCATTTGCCAAAAAGAATGAATATCCATTTAAGTATACATATACATATGTGTGTAATTTCCCCTGAAGATGTTCTGAATTTTGCAGACCAAACTATTAGTCTTGAGGAGAAAACTCTTTTGTTTTTAATAAACTTTATGTTGTCTTAAATTGCTTCCTGTATAAAGAAAGATGTGGCCAACCTTAAAGGTTACAAAAATATCTTCAGACATCGCGCTTTTATATATGCCTATGTATAAAAATCTGCGTTTGTAGTCGATATAAAAATTCCTTAGCGATTCTTCAGTGTTGCAACTCAAACTATACAAATCTGAACAGTTCTCAGAATAGCTCTGTGAGGTATGTCATTGTAGTTTTCCCCTGCTGTAGATGAGGAAATTGAGGAAGATAAGTGGAAGGTTTAGTTCTTCTACTAGCTTTTCTTTGCCTTATTGTAACACATCTATTATTTTATATGGTATTTTTATGTGCTTTTGTTTCTGTATACTCACTGCCCTCAAACAAACTCGTCTGTGAATAAGGGTTGGCACATCCCCATCAAGAGTGGAGTTATGACTTAGAGTGCCGAGGCTTTGCCTCTTTTAGCAATGACTTGTAGCTTGGATAGTTTGGAAACCGGTGCAGGAACCTGGTAATTGCGGGTTGCCTCAGATGGATTTGTGCAGTGTAACTTTTGTCACTGCGTCTGTCGGGCGCTTCTTGTGAAAAGGCTTGTTGGGGTACTGATGGAGCCTGCCCTGCACGGAAACTCTTTAAGGGACTACTGGGTGTGCAAGGGGGAGATAGGAAAAATAGAAGGATAAGATCCTCAGAGAAATGTTGGTATTTCACTAAAATACGTTTTTTTCCTCCGCATTGTCGTATCCTCAAATTTCAAGTTACCTAGGTTGTGAAATTATTTTGTTGCTCTTACGCTGTGGAGGTTATACTGCAGTCTCAGAAGCCTTTCTGTCCCTTGGGATATATTTTACACGACTGTGGCTTTAAACTAATATTTTACTGCTGTTTTCTTTTAACCATTCACGATGTAGGTAATCTAACACACCACATCTTTTACAATAGCATTTCATAGCAGCATTTGTAGAAGACACTAAAATGACTTCTGAATCTTCCTTTGGCATTCTACTGCCTTGAATGAGCAAATGTGTTCTGTACTGAGTATGGAAGTTTGGGAAACAAAAACAGTGTACGTACAGGATGACATGCCTTTGAGATGCTGAGTGAAACTGAGGGCAGCAATGTCAAAGGAAGTGTGCATTCACCACAGCAAATGGAAAAATGGAATTGCCCTCCCCTATTTCAAAGTCCGTGTTAAAATCCATTTGCTGAAATTATGTTGAAATACAGCAAATGTATGTGGGCTGCAAAACCTTGATTGTGTGTGCGGTATCCAGTTTTGCTCATTTATTCAGTCTTTATTACCTTAATGTAAGGATGCCTTCGTATGATAACAGATATGGGCAGAAAGTCTTCAAAAAGGGTACCGGGCTTTTCGTAGCAGATGTTTTGAAATTAATCTTAGTGATTTCAATAATGAATTTTAGGGTGCTTTTAATTTCTTCCAAAGAGAGAGATGGGGAAGTGGGAAAATCTATGCAAAGAGTATGGCATGGAGGTGAGTTACAACAATCAAATTGCTATTTATTTTCCTTGAATCAGCTTACTTTTATTTCACTAGCTGCCTTGTTTTGGAACTAGTCCTTATTTCAGGTAGATGAACAGAGGCTTTTCCAGGTATTTCAACGATTTGTTTCTGTGTGGTTATGATTCTTTTGTAGAGCTGTGCCCTGTGCATCATCTATTAATGAAGTACATAAATCTTCTTGACCCAATTGCTGGTCAGAGAAGGATCTGCCTGGTAGATATTTGTATGCTACTTCTCTACACAGTAGTAATGGAGATGGTAAAGTTGAAAGATCCAGAAGGCTAGGGAGCTTAGAAAACATATTTCAATGACCACAGGTACTTCTCTTGTAAGTAGTGAATGGCAGTGACAAATCTATTGCTCTGGAAGTTTCACCTTCTCTTGCTTTCTCCCTTTGTCTGTGTTCTTCAAAATGCTTGAAGTTCAGCCTGTCATCCACATCAAAAAGGTTCTTTTAAGTCAAGCAAAAAAGACCAAATGTCCAAAGGACACTGTCATTTCAGGTGAATTATCTGTCAGGCCACTAAGCCATCAGGGAAGCACCGGAGATCTTTGAATTACAGAAGCCCCTGTCCCAGTTTTAGGTAAAAAATGACTGAAACATTAGAATCTGAACTACTGTTTCTGAAAATAACAGGAAGTGGTTAAAGCCCAGTGAGGAGCTGCTTTCTTACTAAACTTCTAGGAATAAATTAGAGAGCTGGCCTATGGATAAATATCTACTAAAGGAAGTATAAAAAAATATATAATAGTGTATTTTTTAAACTCAAAAATCTGGAAAAAGGATTTCATGAGTTTGATTGGCAGGAGGCATAATTTTTTCTTCTCAATTTCTATTGTGTTGGGAAAGAAAGCCAGAATGTACTTCCATGATCCCTGCAGTTTTATAAGCCCTAAATTCCACCGGACTATATTGGTCTTCCTTTTAAGTCTTTTTTCTTTTTTTATTATTGTTTTCCCAAGTTCTCTTTTGGTTTTGGAGCATATTAATTGCTTCCATAAAATAGACTGTTTTGAGCAGGTTCAAGGCTTCGATACCTAATACATCTGCTTGGACCAGGGGGGCAGAAGGAGATCAGACTTGTTGTGGATTTGTATAGTCTGCTGTTGGCTGTTTACAGGTACAGACCTCACTGGCAAGTGCAGAAAACTCCTCTGGAATGGTATTAAGCCATTCTAATAAATAGGGGTAATTGGGAGGTGAAGCAGTGCTAGGTTTTGGTTTGGTTTTTTTTTTTCTTCCTTCCTTTGTTTCATATCCTTTTAATGTTCAGGGCAAAATAAAAGGCGTGAAGTCTGTGGCACTAAAAACTGGGTAGACCTGTAACTTCTTTCTCACTTCAGTAGTTTGACACAACAATAAATGCAGTACTTCTGAGGAAAAGGTTGAAGCAATCCACCTTGAAAACTCTTGGCACTCAAGATTGGTTTTTTTTTCTTTTTCTTGTAAAAAAAAAAAAGCAGCATTTCATTCCTCTTTGTCTGCCTGCCCCCCAAACATGCTTTTTTGTAGTTGTTCAATTCATCGCTACTTGAATTTCTGTGGCATCATTTCTGTTGATGGCAGAGAATATTTGTTGATGAAAGTACAGGGCTCTAGTCAACTCCACTTTCTCTCGTCATTGAATCTCTCAAACAAGTGAATCTTATCAAGAAGCCCATAAGATATGATAAATATTTTCTTCTACTGATAGTAGACCCCTTTTTTGGCTATTCCATAGCTACAATGTTCTATTTCAATTTTTCTGTGACATAAGAACTCAACTACTGAGCGAATGCTGATCCAGAAATGCCATCTTGTTTTTAAATTCCACCACCGGCATGGTCACACATGCAGACACACATATGTGTACGTTCCTCTCGGAGAGGGTATAACAGGCATGCAAAAATAATCTGCTGCATAGTCTAGCATAGGATGGAGTGGGACTCCAAGTGTGTGTCGTCAATGCAGCGAAAGGAAGAGGAGAAGCAGTGAGGGAGCCTCTGTGAAGGCAGGAGTGCCTACTGGAGATACTGGAGGATGAGGAGTTACTCGCAGTCATACTCTAAGAAGATAGCAGGAAATGTTTTTTCAAGTCCCGGACGGACACGAAATGGGACAGGGATTTTCTGGAGGATTGATGGAAGAGTAGGAAGCCTGAGTTGGTCTATATCAAAACCATGTCTCATTTTTGGAATGTTTTAAAAAACCCAAGTATTGAACACAGAAACTGTTATTTTGCTGTACTGCCATTAAAAAATATTTTTAAAATCATGGCTTGAACGCCAAAAAAATCCTGAGACTGGTTTGGAAATAAAAAATGTAAAAGTAGTAGTAGGAAAAGCTCAGCGTTCAGTCTGGTTTAGGAATTTTGATTCTATAGGGCACACACCAGTTGCATTTTCTTCCTGCGGTTCAGAGCGCCAGCCAAAGATTTGTGTGTTTCTGTCTTTTTGATGAGAGCAAGATTATATGTTTGTATCTTCCTTGCACCTATGGCATTATTGAAAACAGAAACTCTGGATGTTTTCTTCTAGAATGAGAGACTTAGCAATATTATGCAGAGATTCAGAGGGTGGAAAGGGTTGGAAGGGACCTCCAGAGATCTTTTAGTCCAACCCCCCTGCCAGAGCAGGATCCCCTAGAGTTAGATTTAGATTTAGAATTAGATTTTCTTGCCCATGTTTTCATGTGCTGTTTTACGAGTTAGTAGAGTGGGATTTCCTTTGTGGTGTTCTCCAAGAGTATTGCATCAAAATTCTAATATCATCAGTGAACTTCTGTTTGTCTAGCCAAGTAGGAGACTAGGAAGGCGCACTGTGGGCAAGGCAATGAAGGCTTAGATTCAGTAAATACACGTTACAGCGCATTGAGCAGTAAGTGGGAGTCAGGGGCTTTGACTTTAGTAAAAGCCATTTTCTTACCTTTAATAATGACAAGTTTTTCTGTCACCATATCTATGGTCTTACTGGCATGTATGACAGCCTCTCAGAGAAGCTGTGGATGCCCCATCCCTGGGAGTGTCCAAGGCCAGGCTGGATGAGGCTTGGAGCAACCTGGTCTAGTGGAAGGTGTCCCTGCCCATGGCAGGGGTTTGGAATTGGATGATCTTTAAGGTCCCTTTCAACCCAAACCAGTCTGTGATTCTATAACACTCAATTCACAACAATTGTGTCAGATTATATTGTTTGCTTAAATACATTTATGGCAGTCGTGAAACTGACCCTTGATTTTCCATGCTTAGACAATGGGTAAATAGTCATACGCTCTCCCTACCATGGAATCTTTGAGACTGTTTGTGCCTAGGTCTGTAGGATTTCAAGGAAAAGCCTTGTGTTTGTCTGCAGAAGGAGAGGAAAAGGACAGCCTTATTGATTAATCAAAGAATGCAAGTATGTCAGGGAAAGTAAGGGGAGACTTCCTCTAGCAGGTTCTTGCTTGGGACACTCATGAGAGTGGAGCAGAGGGGAGAATCCCCTCCCTTGCCCTGCTGGCCACACTTCTCCTGGTCCAGCCCAGGATCCAGGATTTCTGGGCTGCCGGCACACACGGATGGCTCCTGTTGAGCTCATCATCCGATAAACTAAAGTCCTTCTCCTCAGGGCTGCTCTAAATCCATTCTTCCCCCAGCCTATGTTTCTCACTTTACATCCATTTACATAATGTTCATTAGGTCAGGCATGTTTATTGTGTCAAATATTCAGGTTTCCTTTTATCTGCCTTGGAATACTGTAACAAAAACTTGAGAATATAAAGGGAGCAAAGGGAAGATTGGTAAGAGCCTTTCGGTGGTAGGTTTTCTTTAAATTTTCACCCTAAGTCAGTCATATACCAGGGGGAAATATATCTAAGAGAAGGGAATATAATTTCAGTGGTAGAAGCTGTTCAGATTCACGGAATATTCTTGTAAGCACTTGTGAAATTGATGCAAGGGGAGATGTTGGCATTGTAAAGTAGCAAATGTAAACGCTGGCTGCAAACGTGGCCAAGTTTAGCAAATGCCAAACCCACAGTGCTCAATAGTTCAGGGCTTGCGTAGTGGACGTAAAACTACAATGACTGTAGGAACTTTTAATTAGTGTTGTATTTCACAATAGTCTGTGTAACCTCTTATCTTGTGATTTAGCATATCTGATGCTAATATTTTGCAGCAACTATAGGTTAGACTGGGGATTGTTTTTCCAGTCTTGTAATTTGTGAAATGAACCAAATTTCAAAGAAGTAAAAAGTTTTACTTTTATAACGAGAATTCTTTGTTGTTACGTGCTGAAACTGCCCTTTGTCCTCAAAATCAGCTGCAGGAATTGGTTTAACTTAGACAATGTATGGCATGTCATTTAGTTGGGAAAACATGGTTAAACTAAGTTGGCAAACTGGTTTCCATTTTTTACATTGTCTAGATGACACTGGACTGTGTGATTTGCTTTTCTGAACATCTCCACCAGGTCACTATTCCCTCACACTGCTGGTTACACTCCTACTGTGGATGCTGTAGCTGCTAGTAGGGACGAATGCCTTCTGTGTTGTTTTATCCCAAATTAAAAGGAAGGCTGAATCGTGCAAGCTCCACTCAGTCCTGCAGTTTCCAGGTTGCCTTAGCTTATGGCTGTTGTGGTTGAAATGTAGGAAAGCAGTGATTATATCTAAAAAGGTGGTTATTACCTGTGTCTTCTGCCGTAGCTCTGGTGGGAGCTGCTGGGTTTGCCATCTCAGGTTCCTTAGGATGGAACAGTCCCCACTGGGACTCAGGACTGTCACAGTCCGACTGATTCTGCTCGGTCGGTTGTTGCCAGCTTGTGCTGGGCACCGGCAGGTCCTTTCTGCGGTGGCATGATGCGGGTTATCCAACAGTCACTAAAAATCTGGATTCCTCTGCCCTGATTGTGTAGCTTTCTACAGAACCTACAAACATTGCTGCTTCTTGGACCCCATTCCTGAGAATCCTGTACTATTTCCAGTTCTACTTTCCCCACAATGCTTGGACCCTTTTCTGTGAAGTCATGGTTGAGCTGCTGTTGAGGGTAGATCTGTGACAATAGGAATATGGGGAGAATAAGAGAATTCAGATCATTTTGAATGTTTCTAACACCAATATAAATCAAACACTGGCTTCTTAAGAGGTCCCCTGAATGTAACCTTTGCAAAACTGGAAAGGTGGCAATGGAATCCAAAATACCATCTTTCTGGGAATGAATTGTAAAATGCCAGCAGTGTGAAAAGTCAAAGTGATCACGGTCAGTTAACTGTAAGGGGGATGGTGTCTGAATGAGGACCACAAGGGTTGGTCTCATGTTTTCTAGTGCTGCTTTCTCTTCTCCTTCTATTTCTTGTACACATAACGTAAGGATTTCATCAGAGAATGGAAATGGGATTTTGATAGCCAAAAAAAAGGGTCACTACCAATCCTGAACATAGCTGTTGAATGGATTTGACCCCAATTTCAGCTTTGTTAATGGCTGGCAGGTGCCTGGAGGCCTTTCAGTCTGCTTTAGAAGACCTTGTTTTAAAAACAGTAGTATTTGTCGCCTAATTATGAATGCAGATTTTGCATGTGTTTGTGATTTACAGGGCCTTGCTTATGTGAAACAGGCTATAAACTCTCCTTGGAAATGTGTAGTAGTCTGGAGTAGATAATTACGCTTTGAGAAAAGAGCCTCTGTTTCCAGTGAAAACACTGTAAAGTTATTTCAGAAATGCTCTGACCTCAGACGTTTCATATAACTTACACAAAATGCTTTCACATTTGTGCGGCAGCTCGCGGCTTGATCTCTGCCATCTCATAAACGAAAGCACAGAAGTCTCCCTGGGAAAAAAGCAGGATGTCTATGCCGTGGCCTACAAAGCTAGTGTTATTTTACTCGCTCTGTTCTTTGTGTCTATACCCTTAAACAGAAGGAACCTTGCCCTCCTTTAAACAAATCTGTCTCCTAATCACACCCCACCCCCGCAAACCCAACTTTCCCTCAGATTTTTCTTCCTCCCTGCCTCCACTCTGTGTACACACACTAATAAATTCTGCAGTAAAAACCTTGGGAGAATTTCTCAGCACAAATGGAAAGAAGATGTCAAAGGCTGAGGGTAGGAATTTTCTTTTTAAAGTTGCAAAAACAATA
The DNA here is from genome assembly GCF_000690775.1 of Eurypyga helias. Classification (NCBI taxonomy): domain Eukaryota; kingdom Metazoa; phylum Chordata; class Aves; order Eurypygiformes; family Eurypygidae; genus Eurypyga; species Eurypyga helias. Next base: position 874 of record NW_010274437.1, on the reverse strand, counting down.
GAGAACAACTGACACAATGGGGAAGAGCCAGAGATGGGTGAACAAGCCATGAAAGAATCGCATTAATTTTCTTTCGATGAAACCCCGCTGGTTCTCTTCACCAGCATCCAAAAGAGCTATTTCTGTTTGCGATTGTTTGTTTGTTTTTCAAGACTCTTGGTGGAAAGCAAATGCATTGCGAATACAAGCGCAGAGAATGTTCGCACCAGAAACGCTCTCGTGCCCTTTTGAAAAAGCTGTTTCTAACTTCTGGTACAATAAATTTGTCAGATATCGATGGAGAAAAATGTATGAAAAAGCTGTGTGCTGGAAGGGTGACTTAATAGAAACAATGGTGTGTGGCACTCGGGGAGGGCAACCACCAAATGGTCGTAATTGCTGAGTTTGCCCAACAGAGCAATGGAAAAACAATCCCTGGATTTCTGAATTTGAGGTGGACAGGTAATTTTCAGAAAACTGTGCATAGAAAAAGGAGAAAAAAAATTTATTACGTGGTAATAAACTCAACTCCCAACTCCCACGATGGCGGCATGATCCCAGAGCCAACATCTGTCTGCAGCCTTGGTCACGTCATGTGTCACTGCACACCTGAGACCCAAGAAACAGGATTCAACTGTAGCAGGTAGGGGTCATGTTATTTGCAGTTTACAGCCAGTAAGGCATGCAGAGCCAGCAGCGGTTTGATAATCCAAGGGGAGAGAACACGGGAGCCCGGCCCTTCTCTTGTGCCTGGCGCTCACTGTAAAAAAGGCAGCAACAAGCAGCAGTTTTAGGTCTTCCCATTCTGCAGTTACGGTGCTACTCATGGTACGAGGTTGCAAATCCACAAGCTCAGCGGTATGTATGTCCATGTTTTAAAGCAGGCCTGCTGAAA
>NW_010274436.1:13928-15953 GCF_000690775.1 Eurypyga helias | reverse complement strand
AAAATATCATTGTTTATTAGAAGTTGAAAAGTTCATTTGTATTAAATTGATATTGATTTTTGGTTTTATAGTGACATACTGTTATAGACAGTTCTTCGAACACTTCTCAACAACATTATATTAGTACTAATATATTAGTTATCTTTACTAAATTTCTGTACAATTAATAGATGGTTACTCAAAAAGGGGTTGGAAACTTGTAGCACTGTGAGATTTATTTTCTCTCAGATTGAACTGAGCATTTCCTGGCTGTAGCCCTGCATACTCAATATGTTGTGAAAGCTTAGCTGGTTTCTTTCCATAACATAAAAGGTTTTAAAATTGAAAAAATGAAACTGTTAACATTTAATGTGCTATGTGTTGGCAACCAAACCCTACCAAACAGGAATCTGCAATTAAAAAAAAAAAAAAAAAAAAAAAGAGTTAAATTGAGGACCCTGCATGATGCTGAAGAGAGATTGGTTTTAATAATGCCATTTTCTTATAACTTCTGTTGTTCAGTAAACCCAGCCTGAAAGAATAACACAATGATGATCCAAACAAGGAATAATAAGGACTACAAACAGCTAGGAAGATTTGCTTTCTTTACACAAACTGTTATGAAATAAAGAAAGAAAACCAGTGATAGATCAGTCTTCTACCTCTCACTAGCTTTTCCACCAGCTATATCTTTCTGTCGGAATTGTGCATCATTGCAGTTAGGCCTATGCTGATTAACAATTCCAGCTTTCCATTTTTTTGGATAGAAAATTAGTTTATGACTATCTGCTGTTCATACTACCACTTAAAAGCTTACCTTGTGGTGCTACGTGACTTGATTCTCCCTGTTGTGATTGAATTATCTACTGAGGCGTGCTCAAGCCAAGCTATGCTACCACTTACTGCTGTTGCCTTTCCTCTGCTATGCTATGCCTGATTCTCATGCTAACCTAATTATTGCTCTCCACGTAGACAGAGCAGTTGCTGCTCATATTTACCACATACCTTGGTTTTTAGCTCACTGTAAGAGAACTGTAATGTATGTTTCTCAGTAAATAAACAGTTTAAAAACCAAACAGGAACAGATCTGCTAATCAAGAAGTTACAGCAGCAGTTACTTGTTTTTCAGAGTACACCCATATTAGATAATTACTTGTTAAAATAGATATTACAATTATCCAAGAAGTATAGAGTAATATTCACATATGTGTCTTTTTTTTTTTTTTTTGCATAGGTATTAAAAAAATTCAGATGATGGACAAAATAAATTGCATAACATCATTCTTCATTCTTTCTCATGTTAAAAATTACAAAACATGCTTATTATTTATTTTAAATAACACAAAACCTCTGAGGATGTTCCTGCTGTATTTGAAAGTTATGCAATTGCAAATAAACTATGGTGACCCAGTCTTTAAATAATATATATATAGCTTTAACACTTTTGTTACAGCATGCTGAATGACCTGCTACATCTTGTTAAATTCATTTGAAGAATTAATGCATCATAAAATAAGGACTTGACATTTATTTCAGTCTAGCTTTTATGTTGCAAGAAAAGTTAGGTGACCCTGACAGTATTTTTTCAGAATGGCACATTAGACACTATTTCTAAATAGTGTTCTCCTTATCCCATAATTTGAGTGAAGACAACCTTTCTCTGTCATAGCACTGGAGAAGATATGTGAAACAGCATTTACCAGGTGGGCTGGTGCCATCAGACAGAATTTCTTTCTTCTTCTTCCAGTGAGGGGAAATAAAAATGACAAGAGAAAATGCTGTATTAGAAGAATTATTTAATAAAGCTGGGTGGTCTTCATGATTATCTTTTTTATTATTTTATTTGAGATTGTTGTCTTCAACCTTGACAGGCTGGAGAGGTGGGCCACTGCCAACCTCATGGAGTTCAACAAGGCCAAGTGCAAGGTCCTGCACCTGGGTCGGGGCAATCCCAAGCACAAGTACAGGCTGGGTGGAGAGTGGATAGAGAGCAGCTCCGAGGAGAAGGACTTGGGGGTACCGGTGGATGAAAAGCTGAACATGAGC
>NW_010274436.1:0-13753 GCF_000690775.1 Eurypyga helias | reverse complement strand
CGTGGTGTGGTGGAAGGGCCCCCTGCCCATGGCAGGGGGGTTGGAACTAGATGGTCTTTAAGGTCCCTTCAACCCAAACCATTCTACGATTCTATGATTCACAGTACGTAGGTACTAGTGTAGCTAAGTAGTAGTTCACCATAGAAAAGGTAAAGAGTCAGTAGATTATTTGAAGTCAGTCTGTTGCAGCAAGTCATATTACTTTTAAGGATTACTGGCCTTATGAACATGAAGCAGTTGGTATGACCAGGACAGTGATCTGCCCAGTGCATTTTAATCATTATCCTAATTTCTATTTTTTATCTCAACTTTCAATTACATTTACAGTAATTAATCTTTTTTTTTAATGACTTCAAAGAATGGTATCTGATGGTAAATAAGTGGCTGTGATGATCTCAGATGAGTTCAGAAGCCTTACAAGAAGTCCACTTATAAGTGGAATTAGCTGATACCTTGAATCCTATTCTACACAAAGAGTGCAAACATTAAAAGGATAAGAAGTTTGTATTCCTTTTCTTAACCTTTAGACCTCTCTCTTCATCTCAGTTACAGAGAGTATGTTGTTAGCTAGGTCATAGTATCACTTACGTAATACCAATGAATAGAGGATTTTATGCATCAAATCAGTGACTTGAGAAAGGCTTGTTCATTGTTCTGTTATCTTACCACCCAGCAAGTCTGAAAGAAGTGAAAAATACTAAATAATTTAAAATTTGCCAGGCTGCACAAGACATTTTGTTAGGGATCTGTGTTTATATTTGAATGGTTAGCTTCATTTTGCTTTTGGAAGCAGTTGGTAACTGTCAATTAACCTAGCAATCCCTCATATCTATCCATCTCTGGGACATGATTTGTGCCTCAGCACAAGGTTGGATGGTCACTCACTGATGACTCAGTGTAGTTTCAGCATTCACAAAATATTCAAGAGGAAATGACACTCTCATGCCATCTACCACTCAGAAAAGACGAGTAACTTGAATACAGTGAGTTAGAACATTGATTATGGACTGCTTAGTGTTTTAAGCCATGGGAAATCTATAGTTTGTATTTGCCTTCCTTCACTGGGACAGCATTTCTTCAGTTTTCATAGTAGGTATTGTTTATATTTGATAATTGTACCTGTTTTTTTATTGTCTAAAAGCAAAAGTGAGTTCTGAGGTAATCAAGGCAGTATTTGTCTAAAATAAAATAAGTGGTTTTTTCCTCTGGATTTTTGTTATTGAAAGCAGAAATTTACTCAAGAAATAAATTATTAAATTATGAAATATGCTGAGAAAAGTGTTTCTATCTTAAACATTTTTAAAGGGATGTGCAAAATGCTTAACAGAATGCTTTATAATCAAAAGAATGACAGCTTTGCTATTTTGATGTTTGGTAATCTTAAATTGCTGTGTTTTTTTAACTGTAAATTTTCCCTGGGAAAGTCAGGCATGGGGAGTTCTCAAATCGTATGTCAGATTGCTATGAATAATGTTATTAGCATTGAGTGAGACCAATTTTTAAGTAAAGTAGCTACTCCTTTTCCCCCAAAGGACAAAACCAGAAACTAACAACAAAGGAAAATTTGTTCTCTGTATCTGCCAGTGCATCCACAACCATAAAAAGTTCTGGTACCTGTGAAAGGCACAGCAAAACCCACTCCCGTGCAAGGCACAGTGCAGCCAGAAGAACAGAAAGACTTCATTAACTGTTTGGCCTCTTGATATTTTCAGGCTTCTGAAATAAGATTTTGATCTAGCTAATACTGCACTGCTGTGATTAAAGTCAGTGGCATACCCTGGATCTTCTGGCAGAGGTGAGGATATGACAGCAATTGCGTCTTGGCACTCTTTAGAGCAGAAACTTCAGGAAACTATGAGTCAAGTTTCACTTTGCCAGGAGGCCCAGATGTATCTACTAAGGCCAACGCAGTAGTTGGAGAAGTTGCATGATGGGAAATGTACTGTGTGGTGCATTTTTTTGAATATCGTTTGCTGGTCTCCTGTGGATTCCTGGCTGGTTGGTACTAAAGGCTGGTTCCCCTCCACCCCGCTCCCCAGGCAGCTCCCTGGGAGGTTCATGGTAAGTATTGCCTCTCCCAGGCGGTTGGCCTCCAGGCAGAAGAGAGGCTAGATGACCTGTCAGGCTCAGTTTGAGGATCTCCTTTGTATCTAGCTTCACAGGCTGCTGTCTGCAATTTGGAACAGCAGTGCAAGTGCGATTGCAGTAGCCTTGTCGAGGAGGTTAACTGCTTGGGATGTGGTCTGCGTACTCAGGTTCTGAAGGCTGAATCTGAAAAATGAGGAAAGAACTCCTGAAATGAAATTAATTACTTGCCAATTAGATGAATTGCATGCATTTTTTTGTTACCATCAGTGTTATTACAGGATATGGCTCACTTTGACCACAGCTCTACTCACAAAGCCACAGCTCGGTGGCAGGAATATGTTGTGTTAACAAGTAATATGTACTTCAACTTTATCTTAAATTAATGGGTAAAAAATACCTCTTTTCAGGTAATAAACATATTTTATGCTCTGGAATGTTCAAAGTTAAGATCACAGAAAGCTCTGTAGAAGTAATGTTAGATTTAAAAAAAAAAAAAAGGCAGGGTAAGTGGAAATATTCATCGCTGATCTTCAGAGATAAGATATTGCCTTTCAGTACCACACTTCAAGCCGGTTTTATGGCCACTTATATTGTGTATATCTTTATATGCAGTTGCTTGTATGCTGTAATACTGTGTTATCAAATTCTAATGTTTTTTTTAACAGCAAACTTTACTTGTCAGAAAAACCTACTGAAAAGGTCTTGACAGATTTGCTATGCATGCTTTTAAACTGATTGCTGTGTTTTCTCTGTATTCTCGGCCACTAATATGTACCTGATCTTTTACTCTTGTCTCTGTATCACCAGGCCTCCTGAACCTGTTTACAGCACTGTGAACAAACTGTGTGATAAACCACCTTCTCCTAGGCACTATTCCCCTGTCGAGTGTGACAAAAGCTTCCTTCTTACAGCTCCCTACCCCCACTACCACGTAGGCCTGCTCCCTGACTCTGAGATCACCAGGTACTGCATGCGCTTCTTCCTCACCTCTTTTGTTAGAGTGCATGGGCATCACTGGATTTATCTCATAGTTTGCATCTTCACCACAGATCTTCTTTTTCTACAGCTTGTGCTTGTTTTTAATCATGCTTTCACATCTGCACCACTGGAAGATATACGCTATCTTGGTATATAATTTTGGTCATCCAAAATCCAGTGATGAACACAGGCAATGTTTTGATCCATTGGAACGGTGCTCTAAAATAGGCTGCATAATATGTATTACATTTTACAACTGAATTCAGTGGTTATTTCTGTGTATGGAAAGTAAGACATCACTGAAAGCTTTAGAAATTGTGTTTGATTCAGTCATTTTATTTCTATGTTGTGCATACTTTGTTCACTGAGCATTTTTGGGTATATAGGGTGGCTGCCTAAGCTGTTCAGAAGAAATTGAGCAAAAAATAATCATCTCCCTCACCCAGTCATTGTTGAGAGTGCATCTAAAATTTAGCATTCCCTAGCCAGCTGTGCTCTGAGAAGATGGTTAGTAAAACCTAAAATTATGAACATTGCCATAACTGAAGTAATACAGACATTTCTATAAAATTCTGTCAGTGATTGCCTCCTGAGAAATAGTTAATGAAGAAAAATATGCTATCCAAAAATGTATGCTGGAATAATCCAGAAATTCCTCTGTAGTTTACTAGAATAGTAGTGAACTATTCGCAAACAAGACTTGGGAGATAGAGGAAGAGTTAGGCACAAGTTTTCAATAAGATGTTGAGTGCTTCCTTTGTCAGGAAAAAAAATAGAATAAAAATAATAATAATTGTATCTGGAGCTTTAATCAGAGATATTTTCTACAGAAAACACTTTTCAAAGAAAGGAGTGATGTGGGAGAGGAGAACAGAAGTGTGTAAGTGGGAAGTAAAATGGTAAATTAATATACAATACAATTACAATAAAGAAACCCCAAGGATTAGAAAAAACAGCTGTGAAAGGTATTGCAGTGCTATGAAATAGAAACCTAAATTTAAAAAGCAGTAATTCTAGTGAAAAATGCAACAGATGTGGTAAGACCATGCGGAAGCTATCGGTTTATTAGAATGCAAACTACGTAGCTTCTAGAATTTATAAAAAGGTGCTTAATCACCAGACAAAGTAATTGGTCAAGCTGTTCAGACCAGTGCAAGTTTGGGTGAAAAACTTTGATAAGGTCAATTTTTTATAAAGGTTTTATAACTCCAAAAGGAAGGCAGGTACTAATGGATCTATCCACAATGGTTGAATTTCTCAGCAAATACTAAAGAAAACAACTAGCAAAAACGTAGTGAAATATTTCAGGTCTTTAGGTACAGCACGCACACAAGTTAATTTATCTGTAAAGATTACAGTGCTGCTGTGTGTTTAGACAGACAACAGAAGAGATAATTATAAAAATGCTCTGACTTTCAAATGGTCCCTCTAGAAAGGAAGAGATCAGCTTGAACTAGAAAGTTGCACAGGCATGTTCTAGTGGATTTTGGGGTCCCGGAGTTGCATATTAGGAGCACTCAGGATTAGATTGTGGCTTGCTAACCACAGAAAGATCCAATTCATTGCTAAATTGTCGATCTCTATAGACATGACTGTCAGGACTGTGGAGATAGGTGGGGAAAAAGGGAGACTCTGTTAAGGCTACTTTCTGCAGGCCAGATACTCAGATGCCAGTAATCCATGGAGCACTGGAGAGTTCACACAACTAGGCCATTTTGCCAACTGAAGATATAATTCTCTATATCCTTTTTCTTTATTGTGTGATTGATTGAATCCATCAAACATTTGATGACCTGACATCAGGAATGAAAAAGCTGGTTTTTGTTCTACTCAGTGTCAGTTAACAATTCTCTATAAGAGCACGGTTTCATTTTTTTTGTTCCAGTTGTATGTAAAAATAATCTCTAGTCCCTGGATATTTAATCAGTTTGTTTATTTCAACAGTCCGGAAAAAAATTATAGAAGAACACAAAAGATGAGAAAAGACACAACAACAATAGTTAAATGCTCTGTACTAGGTTCTGCTACATGCTGTGGTGGAGGCGACTGATTTCTATAATTTATACTTCCTTCCCACTGTGATATAGTATTCAGATAGAAAATATGACAGTTTTTGATGTTCTCAAATACTGTCATCTTTTCCACAGGACTCTTTGAATAGTTGACCATGGAGCAAGACATGAAATAATATTTCACCAAATGCCTTTGCTGAGGAAAGGGACAGCTTTACAACATATACCATCATCTGATTTCCAAATAGACACAGTATTCACAGTTGGAGAAGAGATTTTCGAAAAGTATTAATCCCATTTTAACCCTAATCCAAATGGCTATTTTTGCCAAAGTGTTCATTGTATACAGCCCTAAATTTCACAAAGGTGATGTGCTCAGGGCTGCTTTATGTTGAACATTTGGAAGAAGTAATTCACAAAAGACATTGTTTTAAATCCACAGCTGGGATATGAGCCCCTCTCCTGGAAATTTTACTTAAAAAAAAATTCCAAATATTGACCAGGTATTCTGAAAGGTCAGCCTTTACTCACCTGAAATCCTGAAAGCCTTATTCCTCCACATTATACACTTCTGTGATCTCCAGTTGAATATAAAAAAGATATCTATCTTCCTGCAGGATTCCTAGAAAGGGCTTTTCATCAGAATTTGTCAGCCTAAGCTTTGGGTAGAAGGAACAGAGATTATTTGCTTGGTTCGGTAACTGCAGTCATTGTTGTATCTCAGTGCTCCAGTACTGAGAATCTGCTGCTGAACTGCAAGAAATTAGGTTTGACAAGTAACTATTCCAGAGGAAGAGGAACATGATGCCATGTTCTCCCAGTTGAAATGCTTGTAAGCCAGCCAATGCCTTTCATAATGCTGCTGCAGATAATTTGTCAGCTACTCCTCAGATGATTGTTTTGTCAAGGCTCATTAACTTAATAGGCAAAGAGAATTCATAGGCCAAAGCCTTATTTGTCTATAATAAATTCAAGTTTTTAACCCTTGCTTTTATTATGACCTGTCTTAGCTCCTAGGAGATTTGGAGGTCTAGAACAATATACCCCCATTTTAGTATAAAAGTAATTTGGTTTTTTGTTGAATTATCAGTTTAGGTGAATTCATAGTAACAGGGCTTTGTCAGTGTGCAACGACTGAAAATCTGTCCCATTTTGGAGTAGTAAGGTTTCCATGTAGTAACAAATGCAGGGTATTCATGTTTTGGCCTCTGTCATTATTGACAATTAGGTGTACAATGAGAATATTATTGGCAGCAAAAGGAAATCACAGCTCATAGATAGAACACAGTGTACAAAGGTCAGACTTTGTTCCTGCATTATGTAATATAAAATGTTGTGCTCGCAGTCTTTGCACTGAAAGCTTCCATATTTTCACCGCTACATAAACATCCTTAAAAAATGCTCCTTTTGCCCAGAATTAATTTCTCTGTCTTCACTGAAATCTTTTTGGCACTCTAGTTGCTAGCAGTTTTTGCTAAAGGCAGCCCTGATACTGTTGGTTTGTGTTTTGTTTTGTTTTTTTAATAGGTATTTTCTTTTCTCTTAAGCCTTGGATCATGTGATTGCATCAATATTTTTGAATACATGTAGGGAAGGAAGTAAGAGTAGGTTTTCAGACTTTATAGTCATGGGAGAAAAGTTTTGGGACATGATTCCTCCCAAGAAAATAAAAATGAGTGAAAATTTTGTTCATCTTAAGTCTAGCTTTTCTAAACTTGCAGAGCCTTCTTTTGGTGCTTGGGTACCTGTACTGAAAGTGTTTGGCTTGTTTTTTAAATCAAGATCACTTTCTTGACGCCAGCCCCAGTTCTGGCTGACACTGTGATGTGCAGTTTTAGGCAAGGTCATTAATGATTTTGTGCTTTGTTTTCCCAGTCTCTGAAAGAGGTTGAACAATGATCTCATAAAGCTTCTTTGAAAACTAATTCTATCAGAGACGATAGTATCTTATTACTAATGGCAAATTGTGCTATCATTTAATAACATAAAAATGATTTTAAGGTATTTAATGAATTAGATTAATGACAGCAGTCCTTGGGACCACCACTACTTTCTCACCAATGGGGATTAGGGAGAGAATATTGGCACAGAGCTCTAGAAGAAAGTCTTTAGCAGAAAACAGCATGCCATTTGCAGAGGTGTTCAAGGGTAACTGGGTATTGTATAACTCTAAAGAGCTAGACAAATAAAAGTGTGCTGAAATGTATGCAGGACCTGTGCGTAGGAGGCTAGAATGTCCAGAATCTTAATGACTGATGCATGAGGCTACTTCCAATGTGTGCCTGAATTCCCACTGCCTCCGTGTAAGCACAGGAGGGTCAGCACAATCAGACTAGTGTTCTGTCTGACACGCTAAGCACTACTGCCTGTGGTCCCCTCACTTAATTTTAGAGATCCCTAGGATCCCTCCTCAGGCCATGAAGGGATAGCTGAGAAGGTGCTGGTGGCTTTTCACTGATCCTAGCAGGAAGTTAAGATAACTCCACTTGAAAAAGGTGTGAATGATGGGCCTCTCTGGTACTTCTTGCTGTAGTGTTCTCTCTCATTTGTTAATATCTGTGTAGCCTTTTTCTTCACAACAACCCACTGGGAGCAAGCTTATTGTCAAAATGGCACATATAACTGTACTTGTGTGTGGCTGCCTTCCAGGGAGGCATCTTTATTGAAATTCAGATTGTACAAGAGTACTCAGCGTCCCCTTTTCAATCCCATGTGTTTAATATGGGAATTATATCTCCCAAAACAGATCTAGCCACCTTCTGAGTTTTTCAAAATGTCTGGCAGCCTGAAAATGGGACCTGTCAAACAAGCAGTAAAAAATGGTATTATGAAAGGGAATTTCCAACTTACCCCACATAAACACAGCCACCTTTCTTGAATTTAAAATTATCTTTTACTGTTTAGTTGTATTCATGTACTTATTTTCTGTGAAAATTTCAAATAATTATTGCAAAATTGGAAATCAGTCTGTCTGTGGCAAATGGGTTTAAATACTTAATTATTTCAAGTCAGAATTTGAGCAGATTTGTACTTTTTCTTATTTTAACACCTTGGAATCAACTTCTGGACAGATCTGCGTTTTACACAATCCAACCTCAGACAGGCAACACACGGTGAACCAGCACTACTAAATTGTGCTGCTTAAAGACAGTGGAAAGGAGTAAGTACACAATTTTTAGGTGGATTTCTGAACAGCAAAACAGGCAACACTGAGGTTCAACTTATTCAGTGTCAGTGGAAACAGTCTAATCCTATAGTGGCAAAGAAAAAACATCTTTATAAAATAGAAGATACCTGGTTAAAGTAACTTTTAAAGTAGCTCCCTAAAACCATACAGTGGCCTTTTAAAAGATCACTGTGACTTTTTGTTTTGAGAGTGTCTTTAAGGCATATCCATACAAAGATTCAGGCATTCAGAGGCACAGAGCATCTAGCAACCACAAAGCAATTTAAGAGATTAAGCTGGTCATCACAGAGGCTGACTTGGCTACTGATGTTCATTCTGATTGGGGCTGAAGCATCTTGTTATTGCTGATTTCAGTAAGAATTAGGTAAGTGCTATAGCCTTCACTCCCCAAACACCATCTTTTAGCAGTTCAAGTGCTTCCTTAGTTCTGGCACCTAGACCTTTCTAAAAATGGGCTTGGAGGCCTTGACTCACACACAGGAATGTACTTTGCAGTGGTTGACAAGATGCATACAACTATGTACGCATTACGCTTGACTGGGTTGTGCTGCTTCCCAAAGTAGCTCCAGAACTGCAGTATTTTATATGTCATAAGGCAAAACAAGATCAGCATAAACTGTTGATTAACTGTCTACAACTTGAATGCAATGTCTCAGCGTAGATTGTCCCTGCTTGTGAATCAGACTCCTGAGGCCTTTAAATTACTAAGGATATTTTGGAAATGATACAAATTAGTTGTGGATTTTCCTTATCACTTTCTATTAACAAATTTAAAAGTCCTAACTGAAACAGTTTCCTATATGTTCTTTTTAATCCTGACTCAAGTGTTCTCTTCAAGTAAATGATAGTCATATGACTATTTTAGTTAATGAAAGAAAAATGATGTTGCCTTTCAGCCTCAGCTTTCATGTTATTTTGCATGAATGCATCTCTGACCCTAATAAGCACAAACATTCCTACAGACTCTCTTATGTTTTTTCCTTTTTTTAATGAGGAATAATTTAATGAAAAATCATGTGTTCTGTTTTGTACACTATTAATTAAAATTTTTAGGGAGATGCACCTTTTAAAAACTCAGAGATATGTCTGTAGGAGAATCTTAACCTGTAAAGGCATAAAATCTCTACAGTTCAAGTGCTGAATTATGTAAAGTTACAGAAGCCTTTCAGGTAAGATGGGAGGCTTCAGGTTAGAGCTGCTGGGCTTTATTTCTAGTTGTGCTGCTGACTAATTCTCTTTAATTGAGCAAGTCACTTAATTCTATTTGTTTTGATTTATCTATGAGTAAAATAATTTTAGTTACACTGAGAATGGTAACTATTAATATTAAATAGAATAGAATACAATTTTAAAAAGAGAAAAATTAAGGCGTTTGTTCCATCATTTGGGAAATTTTTTATATTTTTGGAGTATGTGGTTTGATATTTAGAGATACTGTGCTTTCTTGTGCTACAGATCCTCTTTTATTCATATTCTGCACCCACAGAAATTAAACTGTATACTCTTAGCTCATAAAATGGACAGAAATATTAGCACAGTTTAGTTAAGTAGCAGTATCTTCTTTACTCTGTCTTCAGAGAAGAAAAAAAAATATCAGTTCTCAGTAAGAGAGAATCAGTAAATCACTAGTATTAAAATTTTCCTGCTGTTATGACTACAGAGCTAGAGAGACATTTGGAAACAAAGGAAAGATGTGTCTTTCCTTTCCACGCCTATAAGCAAGCTCTGAAGCTCAGTCTCTAAGTCAGTCACTCAAAACCCTCTCGAAGTATCGAATGCCCGTTCCTGCTCTTTTTGGGATTAATGGTGAAGACTGAAACCAGGAGACTAGAAAGGTATCAGGCCACTCGTAACTGGTTCCTGCCTGCGGATTTTGGCCAAGGCAATCAGTCATCCAGTATGGAGAGGGCAAGGTGGACCATGACCCTCAAAACTGAGATTTTCCCTGATACTTCCTTCAGAGGATACCATTCACCACCTGACACTGGCTACAGTGGTTTCTGGCTAGATAAAAGGCAGGAGTGATGCTTCAACTTGTCTCATAAAAATCCAGTCAGTTCATAACAAAGTCCACACAATAACTTTGTTGTTTGAAATGGTCATATATGTGGGACACGTTATTGTTTATTTTCATTATACGTAAGGACCCTCTCAAAAATTTTGTTCTGGTGTCTAAAAATCCCCTTGAAACAGTTCTTCCAAAGTGATAGAACACTAAAACTCCAGACACAATGTTCAAATGTTTCTGGGTGTTGGGGGAAATTTAAACCCACATTTTTAATATTATTTTCAATATTATTTTCATGCATGGTTCAAGTGTATTCGGAATAAACGACAAAAAATTGGACAGGAAGTGTCACTCTGCGTAGGAGTGCTACAATAACAAGTTAATGGAGCCATTCACTAATTCAAATCTTTTCCACAGTGACAAAAGTTAATGACAATTATTAGCTGACAACTGTCTAAAGGCTGATGTGAGAAATGGGTTTGGAGATTTCAGTTTCATTCCTGTAGAAAAGTTTCCATATCATAAAAATCATCACTCCATCTGTCACAGTAATTGCTAGACCCTCAGCTCATCAGAAAAACCAGGAATAGATTTAACCTGGAGAATAAATTACTTTGTACCCCAGGAGAGAGTTCTTTGAGCTTAGAAATTAAATGCTACTGTGCAGGCAGGGTAGAGAGGTACCCTGTGGCTATCTGTGCTGTACCTGTTGGGGGAGGAATAATTTCCATGGTTGCAGCCGTACACAAAGAGCAAAGAGCTTACTGGCTAGAGCAAAGTGCTGCGAACTCTGAAGTTTGCCTGTACCGCTTACAGATTGTATGACCTTGGAAAATCAAGACTTTCCTTCAATTTTCTCCAATTGTGAAATACGTGGCACGTGTCCACAGGCACTACCAGCAGCCCTCAGAGTTAAAAGATATTTCTAACAGGTGCAGATATGCGTGATTTTTTGCACTGCATAAGAAAGAGTGATCATTAGTACTAAGTGGAGTGATTGGAGGCATCATGGAAAGCAGGTGGGACTTCTAATTATAGCAATGCAATTTGTCATGGAAATGCGAGAATATTATAACAACAGTAATAATGAACCTCCCCTCAGCCCTGTGCTAGTCTTGTTTTACACTCCAGTCATCCGACTGGAGAAATGTAGTGCTGACTCAGGCCCCCAGATTATTTTGTATTTAATTATCACCATTTATTATTGTTGACATAAGCTCTGTATGTAGATACTTGTAAATATGTCAATTTCTGTTAGTTTTGCCAAGTCAAGTAAGGTCTGACTTTGAACAAGATAGGTCTAAAAATATGTTTGTGACATTAGAAATCAGGAGGTAGCACTCTTCTGAGTCTGTTCTAGGCCAATGATACTGCATATCCATTTGAGGACATTGATACCCACTGTGGAAGGTCTTGCAAAACTGAGTGATCTGTTTAAACATCTCTAGTCCCTGATTTCACAGCATTTCTTCTATCCAAAAAGAATAAAATACTAATTAATGAAATAGTCAGAAACACAAAAAAATACTAAGATTAAAAAGAACTCCTGGCATAATAGGATCCACCTCCCGACTCAACTCTAAAATTTCTACATATTTCTTTTCCTTTTCAGATTTTTTTTCCCATTATCAAAACGCACCTGTACCATTATGAGTTTATGAGGATAATAATTATTTCGAATGGCAAAGGAAAAAATGATTTCAGTAGCCAAAGGCTAAAATAGTGGGATCAGATTCTTCTGCTATTTCCTTGTTTTTAAAGTCACATACAAGCATCATTAGGAAAAATGTAACCAAATGGTTATTTGTTTCTCATGTTACTGCAGAAATATTTATTGATCAGTGCTCACTATATTTCCCATTTCAAAAAAAAAAATCATTTGTTGCTCTTTGAAACTATTGACCATATAATTGGAACCATCTGTTTGCAGAGACTTCAATGTGATGCAAGTAATGATAACAATAACCCTCAAAACTGTAGGATGCTTATCTAAATTTGAGTTGGACTGAAAGTCTCAACATAACTTTGAAGGATTGTTGTATGTTATTCCCTGATGCAGTCTTCCAACACAATTACTACAAAGGGGTTTATGAAAATGGGAAAATAGCAAAAAAGGAAAAATAATTGTGAGAAACTAAGCTCCTATTTACCTGCATAGTACATTCGTGTACATGTGTTACAGTTATGAGATGTTTTTAAATACCATCTGTGCTTGGAATAAATGCCATCCTTATTTTAGGTTAAGCTTTTATTTTGGTGTGCAGAGGACTGCTGAACTTTTTTCTTACTGATTTAAATTCATTTTCATGTAAATATAGCTATAAATGTTTGTAATACCTAAGAGACACAGAAGATACTGAATAACATTTTTTAAAATTACTAAATGATTCAGAGAATCATAGAATCTTTTGGGTTGGAAAAGGCCTTTAGGATTATAAAGTCCAACTGTTACCCTAACACTGCCAGTACCACCACTACACCATGTCCCTAAGGGACATCCACATGTCTTTTAAATCCCTCCAGGGATGGTGACTCAACCGCTGCCCTAAGCAGCCCGTTCCAATGCCTGACAGCCCTTTCAGGGAAGAATTTTTTCCTAATAACCAGTTTAAACCTCTCCTGGCACAACTTGAGACCGTTTCCTCTTCTTCTATTGCTTCTTACTTGGGAGAAGAGAAAAACACATACCCCCCCACCCCCACCCCACACCCTCCTTTCAGGGAGTTGTAGAGAGCGATAAGGTCTCCCCTGAGCCTCCTCTTCTCCAGCTGAACACCCCCAGCTCCCTCAGCTGCTCCTCACAGGACTTGTGCTCCAGACCCTTCCCCAGCTCCGTTCCTTTCTCTGGATATGCTCCAGCACCTCAGTGTCTTTCTTGCAGTGAGGGACCCAAAACTGAACACAGGATTCGAGGTGTGGCCTCACCAGTGCCCAGTACAGGGACAATCCCTGCCCTGGTCCTGATGGCCACATTATTTTTAATACAAGCCAGGATGCTCTTGACCTTCTTGTCCACCTGGGCACACTGCCGCCTCAAATTCACTAACCTAGTGAGAAAAATGAGCTTTCAGATAATCTCATGAGTCACAGTCCAACCAATTTCCATTAAAGTACAGATTTGGAAGTACCTAAATTAAATTTGAAAGTGAAATGTGAGCTACTGAAGTAATACACATCAGAGATGTATAAGCAATAATCTCTGCTTAAATTCAATAGTTTGGCATGTGGTTGCTTTGTAAACCATGATACTTTTGGTCTGTATCCCAGTTTGGATATTGAATTCGCCATCTCTTCACCTTTCAAAGAGAAAGTAGTCTCAGCTCAGCTCAGCTCAGCTCTTCACCAACTCCCTTTTAATTCCTAATGAAAACAATTTCACCTCAGTGGATCCATCTTTTGTATTTTCTCAATTCCCTATTTAGTGTGAGAAATAGTAGCTCTGTCTATAAGAATATTAAAATAAGAATATTAATATTATTA